>NW_026607121.1:600000-822115 GCF_029890125.1 Rhinichthys klamathensis goyatoka | reverse complement strand
GTCACACTCCTCCTCCGTCCTTCCTGCTACTGCTGAGGTTGCTCCTTCGTAGCTCAGTGGTATAAACCCTTGGCATGACCTAACCACAATCTCCTAACCACAAACATGAAGACATTGACTCTTGCGTCCCAAAATCACCCCCCTCCGTCCCCCACTCAACTCAGCCCAGCTTACTGACCTCTACGTCCCTCCTGCTGCTGAGACCTAACCACAATCTCTTGTGGTCACTTAAACCTTTTGATGCAATTATTTTTAGTTTAACTTTTTAATAGCAATATGATTATATAACAAAATTATGAAATCCAGTGGTAAAATCTTTTTTTTAATAAGAGAGCAAGATAGGACAACAGTGTCTGTTGGCCACCAACGAAGACATTTTTTGACCAGGGAAAACGCCTGAAACCATTGTATAATAAAATGCACTGAAATACTACACCTTATCAGTAGTATTGACCTCAGTGTGCTTCTTCCTCTGCTTCTTCATTCTTCAGAGTTGTCTTCAATGCCATAGATATTTGGACCTGTTCTCTGGTAAAGAAATGAATAAATGAACAATGGGATCACTAAAACACCCGTAGTAATAAACAAAAAAAAAAAAACTCAGAAATAAAACTTACGGAAAGAAATTGGCACATAATCTGGTATCCAGCTCGTCATCGTCATTGATGTAGCACACTTGATCTTCTCAGACAATCTCACTTCATTTGGCTGGTTCCTAAAAAACATAAAAATCAAAATTAGAGATTCAAATATAACATTTCCATTCAAACGCAGTTATGAAAAGCAGTAGTACACAGACTGAAGCAAAATCTTTTAACACTTAGCTTTAGAAGGTATATTGCACACAGACAGGACTGCTATGGTCTCCCAATTCTTCCTGCAACTTTACAGAAGAGTACATATCAATCATAGAATAGCAGGGGACTGCATATCCCGCACAGATTGTCACAAATTGTGTAGATTGAACATCAATTGAAATTACAATGTATGTTATAAGGTCAAAATCAAACATTACAATGGTGGCTACTTCTCTCTTTCCCTTGTCTTTTATAACTTACTGCCACTGTTGCTCTGACTGTCTGTGTCCTCCCTGGAGCTGTCACACTCCTCCTCCGTCCTTCCTGCTGCTGCTGAGGTTGCTCCTTCGTAGCTCAGTGGTATAAACCCTTGGCATGACCTAACCACAATCTCCTAACCACAATCTCTAACGCCACAATCTAACCGCAACACGACCATACGCGCCAACCCGTTTGATGAAGGCTTTCGAAGATCCGCTGATGTCACGTATCCAGGTCCATTGGCAACGGTTCCGTATGGCATAACAACCCGACCATACGCGCCAACCCGTTTGAATAAGGCCGTAGAAGCCCCACTGGTGCGTTATAAAGCAGTTTCAGTGGCAAACGGTTCCGTATGGCATACTAACCTACCACCAAACACAACAATATCGGTCCACCAAAAAAAGACGAATTAACGCAAAACACAGTACACGGGATTGTGATAGCTATGATAGGTATGCAAGACACCTGCCTGAAGGCACAAATCCGGACGAGAGACGTAAATATGATCCAATAGGGTGTTCTTTTTGGTTGTTGCTGTGGTGATCAGTTGCGTGTATCCTTTAGACTGAAACAATTCCAGAACAGTTTTTTTCCCTGCGCAGAGGAGATCCTCATTAAAATCTCCACAGATTACTGTGGGATGTTCGTCCACCATGTCCAAATAATCCAGCAGACTCTTCAAGTTTTTCGAGAACTCTTCAAATCCGTAGTGTGGCGGCCTGTACACAGCAGCGATTGTTGCTTTGATCGGGCTATCCACTTTGATGACGACATACTCCAGATCGGTCACATTTTGCACAAACTGCCTAGCCTGAGCTGAAATATGCTCTTTGCAATAGATTGCGACTCCACCACCAGCTTTCTTTGCAATTTCTTGGTGTGTCGAGTAGGAGGCATGTCTGTTTCGCATAAATGCGTTGTACCCTTCCAATTGGACGTGGGGTGATATGAGTGACCCGGTCAGGTGAGTTTCCGTCATGCAAAGAATATCCGACAGAAGCAGTTCGTGATGGCATCGGATATCTTCGATGTGGGATGACAGTCCTTCTGTGTTGTGATGAATTATTTTAAGTGTTTGATCCAATTTGGTTTCCCTCACCTGCTGTAAAAGCGGCATGATTCCTTCGAATGATGCTCTTGTCATCTTTCCCAACGATGCTGTGACTGTAGCATCGGCATAGATCTTCTTTTCGCTCAAGTCCGTGATGTGTAGTCCACGAAGCGAGGTCGTTCTGCTGAGGGCAACGTAGGCCATTCCCGGCTCGAAAATCTTCTTCAGTGAAACCACGGCATTCTCCAACGTCATGCCTTGGACTTTGTGAGCTGTGCAGGCGTAGGCCAACTTGATGGGGAATTGTCGACGAACCGCTCCTTTCCTTAGACTTTCTTCGGATCTCTCGATGTACACAAAGTCGTCTTCTTCACCTTGCACCCTTTTGCGGTGTTTCTTGCCTGCATGTGGATTGTCGAGCTGAAGCCCTAGCATGTGTACGGTGTCGATTCCATCTTTTGTCTTATTGACAATACGAGAAATCTTCCCAAAGCACCCATTGCATAACCCGTCCTCGACATCCAAATTCCTAGTCAACATTATGCGTGCTCCCAACGCAATTTGTATGGTGTCAGGCAAGTCGTCCTTTTTACCGGTGACGGGCTTCGTTTGTCTCTTCATCCCTCCCGTTCTTGGGTCTTTCCTGTAGTCTTCGGCATCGATGGTAATGATGTCAGTGTGAAGAGCATGGATTGTTTCAGTGTTGTGTCTGTGGACTTCCTTGTTGGTGGCAAATACGTGCAGTGCATCACACGGGCAGTCTTTGGGGTCCTTCACAGCCTGGAGCAACAAAGCTCGATCTTCTTCGGCAAGCTCGTCGGTCTTCTGCTTCACCCGTATGCGGTTTAAAAGTTGGGCAAAAGCCAAGTCTTCTTTCTGACGCATGATCTCGGAGAGAGTAACCATTTGGAAATGGTCTTTCCAGAAGTCCAAAACATCGTCTTCGTACACGCAGAGTGGTTTGGCTTTACCCAGAGGTGGCAGTTGATAAAAGTCTCCCACGGCGAGGACAGAGATTCCCCCGAAAGGTTTCTTGCTGCCTTTGATTTGTTGACATCTCCAGTTTATGTAGGCAAAAAGATCCTTCGAAATCATGGACACTTCATCGATGATAAGAATCTCCACGTCGCGTAGTGTTGCTCGTAGTTCATCTAGGGCATTTCCAAGTCCTTGATACGGTGGCTTCAGATTCCTTGGAAGTTTTAAAATCGAATGTAACGTTTTTCCGTTAATATTGAAGCTCGCGGTTCCGGTAAACGCACTCAAGAGCACCGTAGGCACGGACAGATCTCCTTCCTCCCGCAGTCGAGGCAGTTGACGCAGAATCTTGGTCGCTTCCGTGTATATGCACTTGATGACGTGTGATTTGCCACATCCAGCACCACCTGACACGAAGTAGAAAAACTGTTCTGGATTATGACCCCAGACACGCTTCTGACACCACTGGCAGACCGTGTAGAATATGGCTGCCTGCGTCTCGTTTAGACTCCTAAACAAACTCCTAATGAATTCGACGCTCATCTGCGGTGCCTCGATTTGTGGCACGACCCCATCTCCGTGTTCAAGAACCTGGAATTCTGGGACATCATCTTGTACGTCCTCATCATCCGGAATGATGTCTTGTCGTTCAGCAATGCACTCCAAGCGATCCACTTCTACTTCAGGTGCAAAAGCGTTCCATGCGTTCTCAGACGGTCCTTGCTCTTGCAGCTGATCGAATGCCTTGTCCAACTCTTCGCTGTGTTTTTCAAACTTCTCCTTGTGTGCTTGAACTATGGCACAGACAGGGATCAGCAAACCAGGGTGAGTAGGTAGTTCCACCTTTGCACCTTTGTAAAACGTCTCGTATGTTGGAAATCCTGGAGGTTTTAGCTGTTCGTTGTTCCGATGTGGCATATAAAGCTTCAGTAATCTACAGTAAAACTTTTCCGGTTGTTTTTCCTCAGAATAACGTGCAAATCTAATGACTGCAGCCTTCCCAGACGTTCTTTTCTGAAAAAAACCCATGCCGTTCAGCAGCCGGTGAACGTTTTTGCCTTCCGTTTGCTGACCGTACACGATGCGGCACTCCGAAGCAAAATCTGCCAGGCACATCTTTTCAAAATCACGCGCTAGAGGCCTTGCTCTGTATTTATCGATCATCCCTGACATCCACACATCCTCGGAATCGGGATTTTTATTTTGTAGGACGCTTAAGGGAAGACTCATCTTTAGCGCGTCATCATCCGTCGGTAGAAACACAACACTTCGTGAACACTTCTTCAACGGTAAGCTGCATGTTCGTGCCACAGACTCCTGAGCGCTAACTTGCCTGTGTTTGGAATATGCTTGCATTATCTGCTTCATCTCATCTTCCTCGCTAACGTTCGTCTCGCGCACACTCTTGATTACGTTTTTAAGTAAATCGCCCATTTCATGCTCCGGCTTGGAAATATACGAAAGCATGTACATAACGCAGCTAAAAGCGTCAATAACGAACTGAATGTCCATATTGGCGTTCCATGCCCTTAATAAATCGGGATTGTATCCATTCACCCAAGCCTCCTTTGGATCACGCTTCAGCAGAATCACGTTGGCATTGGACAATGCTTCGACGTTGTCACTGTAATCCTTGATGGACATCTTACACGCTGTCAGTAGCTCTGACAAGCTGTCAAAGGAGGCTTGGGGGTCATTCAATAGATCCCACACCGGCTTGAGTTTGGTCCTGGCTTCGTTCATTGCCTTTTGAGCAGCCTCCCGTCTCAACTTCCTTCTTTCTTCTTGCTTCTGGGCTTTCCCATGCTCTTCTTCAGGACGCTGTGGTTGTGCGGCTTTAGACGCAAACATGCAGCTTCCAGATGGAGAAGTGTCCGTGTCATCCTCTTCTTCAGGACGCTGTGGTCGCGGACGAGTGATCGTGGTGCTAGACACCGGTAGTTTGGGGAACCCAAATCGACACAATACATTTCCCTTCTTACAGGACTTTGAGTGGTTCCTGCTGTGAAGCTGGACCTCTGTGACGATCCGGTGAAGCTCAGGATCAGCCGAGGAGTCGGGCAACTGGCAGGTTATGTTGCGGTCAATAAAGTCGCAGACATCCTTATCAGAGTCATTTTCAAACTCGGGTGCGTCCTTTATCCAAACGAGAAGATGGATATGTGGGCTTCCTCTAGCTTGAAACTCCACTCGGTAAAAGTAGTCCTCAACTTTACCAATGGGTTGGGCAGGCGACAAAAGCAGATGAGTCATTAGCGCATCCACCCTTTTCTCAAACATGCGCATGACAGTGACTGGGTTGCTTCGGAGGATTTCGCACTTTGTCGTCCAGTCAAGCTCGGAAAAGTCGACGTGTTCACCTTGCTGGGCCTTGATTGCTGTTATTACTTCAGGCCATCTCATTTCGGCGGCGCTGAACGTGCAAAAAAACGTAGGGGTTCCTAACTGTCGTATCATAGCCTGTAGATCTCTCAACGTTTTCTCCCAATACGATGGAGAGCCTCTAAGTGGTTGCATGAACCGTGTGGCGTCTCTGTTGTGTACTAATCTTTCAATCTCCCGGTTGTCTTGAAGCAGTCTGTTGGAAATTCTCCGGCCGTCTCTTGTGACAGGTTTGCCTTTTCGCAACTGGATAGACATGCTGTTTCTAGCCAGTTGTGTTTCCGTTACAAACTGTGCAAAGAAAAGATAACTCTGATCTTTTGCAAAACGCGTGTCCACGCTGAACAATCTGGCGTTGAAATACATACTGGGAGATATTGAAATTTGTCTTTCCTCGTCAATGGAATTCTGTCCAGTGGGGAACTGAACAGGGAACGCCATGGCTTCCAGCTTTGGGATTTTGAAAAATCCAACAGGCTTATGTCCTTGTGCAGGTGCGATACTAAATATTCCCTCACCGTACGACAAGATCTCCTGTCCGATGTCAGGCGGCTGCATGCACGTGTCTAATGTGAGGCCGGGTCGAAGCTCGTCCTTCTCCTCGACGCTAACGTGTTGCTCATCCTGCTCGGCAGCATCGGCTTCCGTTTGCATCTCAGAGGCATCAGCTTCCTTGTCTAGGTGACTTTCAGAGACATCAGCTTCCTCGTCTAGGGGACTTTCAAATACAGCATTATCTCTTATGGAGATATCCCTGTATTCCGAATGCATAGCTTTCAGCTTTGATAAAGCTGCAAGCACGTTGTTCATATTAACCGTGTTGAACTGCTGGTATCCTTTAAACTTCACGTGTCTCTTCAGCTTCACCTGTAGCAGCTGGGCCTCACTTCTTGGTCTCGGCAGAGAGTTGACAGTGTTTTCCATCTCGGAGGGCACACACACAACAGCACCACGTACTGCTCTCTGCTGTCCTTTGGGTAGCGCAACTATTTTTGCAAATGGTAAAATTTTTGCAATGAGTTGACGTTCAAGGACATTTAAGTCATCCAATTCCGCAGGGATGGGTGGCAACTCCAGTTTGTTGGCGGCTGCAATTGAAGACATCTGTCCTCTCTTGAGGTGTCTGTCACAAGTGTGGCAAATCCACTCCTGTTTTCTCTCTTCCGGAACTACACAGGAACCTGAGCAGGCACTATCACACGCGTGAACATACTTGCCGGTTAGGCAAGACGCTGCAATATGAACGTTTTTGTCATATCTCGCTCTATTACACACCCTGACTTGATCAGGAAACAGGGCTCTGTGACAGACCGTGCAGACATGTGTAGGGCCTTTCTGAATCTTACACCGGAATGCATGTATGGCACTTTCCATCTCTTTGCTAACCAAAGGCTGGGGTCTTTCCTGGCTGGAACGGATGTAAGCTTTATATTTATTTTTGATCCGCAGTGCGCATTGCAATCGATGAAGAATGTGATATGTAGCATCACTGGCACATTTCTGAGTCTTTTGCAGGGTACATCGCAGGATGTGATGTGCTCTGAACTCTGGGTCACCTGCATATCTTCTCATCATGTACCGTTTCATTCTCCTCTGGAATAGAGTATCGGCCCTGTACCTCTTCGTAATGTACTCTTTCTTCTTTTTCTGAAAGAGAGAATTTGTGCTGTACCTCTTCTTATTGTATTCTTTCTTCTTTGTCTGAAAGAGAGAATCTGTGCTGTACCTCTTCTTACTGTATTCTTTCTTCTTTGTCTGAAAGAGAGCATCTGTGCTGTACCTCTTCTTACTGTATTCTTTCTTCTTTGTCTGAAAGAGAGAATCTGTGCTGTACCTCTTCTTACTGTATTCTTTCATCTTCGTCTGAAAGAGAGCATCTGTGCTGTACCTCTTCATGAATTCTTTCTTCTTTGTCTGAAAGAGAGAATCTGTGCTGTACCTCTTCTTACTGTATTCTTTCTTCTTTGTCTGAAAGAGAGAATCTGTGCTGTACCTCTTCTTACTGTATTCTTTCAGCTTCGTCTGAAAGAGAGCATCTGTGCTGTATCTTCTCACCAGAGACCGTTTCCTTTGTATTCGGAAGAGACAATCTTGATTATACTTCACCTTAAATGCTTCTTTTTTCTTTGATTGGTAATGCAAAGTGGCATACCTCCGTCTCTCACAATCCCGTCTTTTATGTTTTCTGGTGACATAAGGTGCAGCCGTGTCGTTAGGATCTCCACCTTGTTTTGACATTTTAAACGTTTTACGCATTTCTTTCCTTCTCCTGTGCTTATTTGTTTTTTCTACCGCATCTTGGTTTTTAGTTCCTGTGCAAACAAAATTTACTTTGGCTCCAACATTTGTTACTGGTTCTGGTAGAGCTGAAATCACTTGTGACGCCTGTTCACAAACAGATGGTGAAGGCAGTTGGACAGACTGTTGCTCAGTTTCAAATGATACAGGCATGAATTCATAGCTGGTCCCAGCACCACGATCCCAGAAGATCTTGAGCACTCTGTCTGCCATGTCACTCAGGTGGGTGAAAGTCAACATGACAGCAGTTCCATTAGGATGGGGCAAGCCTGCAGCAGTCCTCGAGTGAGAATCAAAGTATCCATACCTTCCAGATCTGTCTCTAAACACAGCAATACACTCTGGAGATACAAGGAGGAGAGCATAGCTGACATCTGTGGAGAGACACTGTAGCCTTTCAGTGAGAGGTATCAACCACTCTTCAGTGCCAGGGGCTCTGAGGTATCCATGCATCACTCCTGACTTCAGCACATCGTATGTCCGGTTAAATGATGAAACCCTCAACGGTACTTCCTCCATGGTCAGGTGGTTGAATTTAAACCGTCCTTCAGCAATAAGCTGCAATTTAATACCGACAAATAACGCATCTCCCTCCTCTAAAACTCTATCAAGGTCAGGCATCTTGAACGTGATACCTTCACTCTGGTTGGCCAAAAATGTCAACGCTACACACGTACATTGGTGATTTCTAGAGAAACTGTCATACCTAATATCACCCTGACAATGAGATGCCTGCACAGACACAACCCTGGATGCAATATCACCACCTTCTACATACGTTCTACCTGAAAACTGAGCTACAGCTGCACTGGTGCTTGCCTGTTCAACCTGTAAATAATCATTCATGAAATTAGGTCACAATTAGTGTTACAGAATCTGTGTTAAATTTTACATTGCACTTCATGCTGTTTGGGACAAAGGAATTTTTACTAAACAGTTAAAAAAAAAACGTAACTAAAAAACTAAAGAAAAGGGCATTCGTACACAGCAAGTGTGCACAAGACAAATGCAAAAATTGTTGTTTGAAAATTGGGTTTTATTAGGGCTGTAACAATACACTTATCTAACACTTGCCGATACATATGGGTTCACGTGAACAAGATCAGATGATATTTTAACACTATTGTTAAGAAATCTTTAAAGAAAAAGATCAGATGATATTTTAACACTATTTAAAAAAAATCTTTGACGAAATGTAGACTGGAAAAAATGGTCTTTTATCTGACTTAAAGTCACAAAATGCACAACAATGTAGGTGCATTTTTAAATATCTAGTTTTTAGAAATGTTTATCTAATCTGAGACAGTCACTAGGTTTGCTGCGATAGTCGGTGTTACTGGTGTTCAGCCGAAACAGCTATTTACCTACTAAAAAAAAAACGCCTGTCTTGGCAAGTGTTTTAATGTTAATCAAACAAAGGACAAATACATGACTAACAGGTCTTGACTAAATAGGCTACCTTTTGTAACATTACAAAAAGATCAATCTATATTTTATTTATACAGTAATGGATATGCAGTGTTTTTTTCACATTTGATTACTTTTGTCAAATTTCTGTACATGTCGGATCTACCCGAAAAACTCTAAAAACGATTTGATTAATTTCTTATATTATTACTGACTGCTTACTTGTCTTTAATAATGTTTCAAATTCACATTAATTCAGCTACATCTGGATTGTCTTTGTCCATATAAGGGATTAATAAAGCGCAATCGTGACAGCCCTAGTCCCAAGAATAAGGGTGCCGTGAAATGAGCATGTTGCAAGACATCGATATCAATAGTACCTGGTTAATCCTCGAGGGTCTGGTCTGTTCATCCTCCAGGTCGAACTTCCTCCAACGAGTTTTTTGAGCCTGTGATCTCTTTCCTCTCCGCGGCATCCTGTAAAATATGAAGAGATAAAAAGAAAAACAATTATTCTTGTCAAATATATCTGAATAACTCGTGTGAATGAAGTAAAAGTAAAATCTCTACTTTTAAAAGTTAAAGTAATACATTAATAAAATACACTTAATTGCTAGTCAAAATAATTTTAACAGGACATTCTCCCTTTGATAAGCACATACTTTGAAAGTTCTCCCGGACTCACAGGTGTCACAGCTGTCGAGCCTGAAAAGATAAAACCTGTAGTACTCTCAGGAAGAAAAACAAACAGTTAAACAACAATGAAAGAAGCACAGTGTAAACTTGTAAAATGTTTTTTTTTTTTTTTTTTTTTTTTTTTTTGTGGGGGTTGGGGGTAAGAAATGAAATGAACTGCTCTCTGTGGAAAACGCCAAAACACAAGGAACCTGTAAAGAAACAAAACAGAACAAGACATATTAGAGCACAGGGACTACAATTATGGTGATGTGATGAAAATGTCATAGTACAGATTAAGAAACCATATTAACACTAACCAAGGAGAAAAGTGCAGCAGAAAATACAGGTTGTGCTCTGATCAGTCAGTCTGAAAAAATAACAACGACAACATAATGGAAAATTACTAAACTCAAAGTCAACTATGCATAGCTTATTTGCATGTTCAATATCCATTATTTTATCTAGATGTAGAATATAATATAATTTAGGAATGTATCTCAATAATGTATTTTTCTTGAAATTATTTAATATTTTCAAGAAGCAGAATTATGTCAAATATGTGGCCTAAAACCTGTGATGGACTGGCCATCCATCCAGGTTTACTATATAAGACAAGTGGTTTGGAGAATGGATGGGGTAATTCATTATTTGTTGCATAAACAAAATAGTTTTTATTTTAATAGCTTCTATGATCCTGATCATTTTTTAACTATAACGATTTTCTTATCAAGAAGTCAAATCTGAAGCATTTTGTATGTGGCCATGTCCCTAATTAAACCTTTACCTCAAAATGCAGTAAGGAATGAAAACAGTATTCTGAAACAGAGAAACAAGAGTGTCAAAAAACTCAACACCACACTCACAACCCATTTAACTTGAACTTACATTGCAAATAATGGTAACACTGAGAAAGAAAAAAAAAGCAGAAAATTTTAACCTCACTCCAGTCTAAACTAAATGATTTTTTGGTAATTTTCTACAAAAATCTACACATTAGCTGTGTCCGAAACCGCTCACTCGTTCACTCATTCACTAATCCCTATATAGTGTATGGCATTTGAGTGCACTATATCTGCAAGGAGTGAACGAAATGAAGTGAGTGAATTCGGACACTGACGTTTACACTGTGCGTCGGAGAGTTGGAGCTGTCGCAGAAAAGGATTCGTCACACGTACTGATAAAACTCCTTTTATCTTATGTTACTTACTTTATAAAATAATATTAACAACAATCACAATCATAATGACTTTATTTTGTAATTGTATATACCTCCGTGCCAGCTTTTTAGTTTCATCGACTGAAATTGTAACTCTCACGCTCACAGATGACGTGGTCGTCGAGCGCCCTCAGGCGACCGTTATTATATTCGAATGAATACGCTTCCTACAGATGATAAACGGATATTTTTCAAATCATCCACCAAATAATCATCTCTCCCTTTACAGTTTAACGAGTTAACAACAATGCCATAAATTATCAAAACACATTAGTAAAACACATTCAATTGTGTTAATGCCTAAATAATATATTTTAATTAAAAAAAACGATATACATATAATTTAATTTAATTTTACAATTCAGCTATATAATATTGTCTCAATGTTTTAATATGTTCTATTCAAGTAATGATTAATAGAAAAATAAAACTAGCATGAAATAAATGTTAAAGCAGGAATAAGAAAGCTGTAATGTAATCTCTGGTTTAAACTGCTCTCTCAGTTCTCTCCGCATTGGATTGTGGGAAATAGTGCTTCAGCAAGTGTACATCGAATGTACACTCGAATTCAGAGAGGATTGTGGGTAAAAGTATTGAATGAATGTAGGGAATGATGTCGTTCACTCAGAATTCGGACACCACTACAAAATGGCCGACACCCGATATAGTGCACTATATAGTGGATAGGGAGCGATTTCAGACACAGCTAGTGTCATATAAATAACCGACCTTTTACCATCGCGTCATTTGATTTTGATTAATTGCGCGAGGGAGAGAGACCAAGGCAGCGCTTTGAAGACGGTGAGAGCGCGCGCGCGACCGAGGCTCTCTCTCTCTCTCTCTCTCTCTCTCTCTGTCTGCTCTCTCTCTCTCTCTCGTTCTCTCAGTGCGCGCCCCGTCACATGCGCAGCAGTCATCTACATCAATCACCGATCAAATAAGGCTTTTATAAGGCAAACAAAATAATTTTAATGCAGTAAAAACACTGAAACAAAGCTGAACATTGCAAAATAAATTTCTTACATACATTATATTTGCACTTTGAGGTTTATGATGAGATAATTCTGTCAGTGAGCGCGCACTGAAATCAGTCCTCACCGGATTTCTTCACCGGTGACTAATCTAACCGCCTTTGATTGGACGTTGCATTTTTTAAACTCATCAGAAACGCATGTGGTTGGCTGTACTGCTCAACGCATGCCTTTGATTCACATGAACAAAGATGTAATGAATCAATCTACATTATTGGATCATAATTCTTTAGTACCATAAAGTACATTCTAAATATTACTGAACTAAAATATAGTGAATTTATTTTTAATTGCTAAAAGTTACACTTAAGGTGTTTGGTCAGTTTTGAGTCTGACGCATAATCTATAAGGAATGTCTGAGGGTTAAACACAAGAAAAACATTAATATTCCGTCTCCATCACTCCTCAAAATACTGTGAATGTCGTCAACGTAGTAATCGATGCGTTATGCGTCACATCATGCGTTAATTTACCAAGAATCACTGCAAATATAGTGACGCTGCCGTCTCTATCCTACTTGAACCCAATCTAACAAGATTGTCAGCGCGGATTTGTGTAACATCAACCACGTGACCGCAAGTCGCGAAAGCAGTTCTCTCAGTTCCCTCACGAATACCAGTAAAACACTCATGGAACTCCCGTTATATTAAATAAAGCCAACTACAGAGCAAAATGTATTTCTTACATACATTATATTTGCACTTTGTTGTTTATGATTAGAGAATTCTGTCAGTGAGCACTGGAATCGGTTCTCACCGGATTCCTTCACCGTGACTAAGTTAACGTTAACCACAGATGCGGAAACTTCGACGCTGCCTTTGATTAACATGAACCGACCAGCATCAATCGACAAATTTCATTCAAATATTTTTGCATAAGTATACTATTAACTTGTACATGACCACATAAGCTATGTGAGGATGCTTAGCTTAAAATAAGCGCCAAAATGAATACACTCCTCGCTCAGTGTTTAAGTTAAGCTACACAAACAGCAAAATACAAAGCACGTAATATCCATCAGACACACACAAAATATCATGTTACGTTTCACACAAAGATAGAATTGTGGCTAACTTAACTGTTAGGCCCTAGCTGTGGACATAAATGATCATACATTAACTGTTACCCTCTTTACAAAGAAAAGGGTAGCTTAATTAAAAAACACAGCATTAACTACAACTCATATGATAATACGAATACTGTAAACATTTATTTCAAATAAAGAGCTGAATTTGACAATACAAGGCTTCATAAAACAGCATAAGAAATCGACCTCCTCCACTTACCTCGAGAGAATAATGCGGGTAGTTCATCAGTTCTGCTCCCGTGAAGAGTCGATCTCGCAGCCAATCAGCAGCGAGCTTTGATTGTACAACCAATAAAATCACACCTTGTAGTGATGGATCGGTTCATGTGAACAAATCTTTAATATGACTCGGGAATACCGAGTTGTCTCGTATGTGTCCTAAACCGCTCATTCATTCGCTCATTCACTAATCCCTAGTATTCAACCACATAATGTTTATTTTAGGTTTCAGACATTTAAGAACACATAAGTACAAGCAAAAAATATATATATTTTGAGTTTGTAAAATGCACACTGATGTCTATGGAAGCGGCAATAATAATCCTTTCCATTATAATAGACGACACGTTTTATTCATATCAGATTCACATTGTGTAAGTACCTTTACAATTTACCCTATTCTTCTCCCAGTTCACCGCCACTTGCTTTCATGTATTTCGTGAGAAGTGGAGGAACTGACGTGTTGTAAATCCAACAGATCCGATTCTCTGAACTGTAAAACAAACTAAAATGGCGCCGCCCATTGTGCATACAGCTCAAATAACGCGATCGTTATGAAGGTGTTTAAACAACAAAACACATCCACTTGCACATATTCGACAATCGGAATATCAGTGTTTCATGTTATAGCTAATACATTTGTGAATATTTTGAATAAAAAAGGGAAAATGACATGAAAGCAGATCATCATTCATTCAGCGCTGTGTTGTGGTTGCGTTGTGTCACGTGACAAGCAATGACCCGTCACCATGGAAACATTAAAGTGACAGTAACGGTCGCCTAGAAAAACTCAAGCTGGGGGATCAGTTAGAATATTTTAAACTTAAGTTACGTGTGAAAGGCTTAAATACAAAAATAACAAATGAAAAAAACACAAATTAACCATGGTAAATTATTGTATGTATTTATTCTTTTTAGTAAATTGTTTTTTTTTTGTTAGAAACTCACGCTCACGGATGACGTGGTCGTTGAGCGCCCTCAGGCGACCGTTATGATCATAGATATACATAATAAAGGCCTGTATTATGTATATCCATGGTTATGATTGCATTCAAATGACTACACAACCTACAGATGATCTACGAATATTTTTAAATCAGTCCCTCCAGAAAAACGCGATTATGCGATCGCTGAATTCAATGCAAAATCAGCCAAAGTCCGCATATTTTTGCGGGGGTCGCATTTTTTCAAATACTCCGCAATTTCGCCGCATAAATTGCTGATTTCCGCGCAAAATATGCGGGGCTTGCATGATTTCATAATCCCCGCATTTTCGTCGCAAAAAAGTCACATATATCTTAGCAGAAAGTTGGAAAATGTTGCGTTTGCTTCACACAAGAGCAGCCACTTCCCCCTGTTGCCATGGGGACGTTATGAAGTGACGTAATTACGCGACGTGAACATCATTGAAAAGCTGTAAAACAGGAGCACACTTTATTTTTAAATATTTCATTTATTCATTTTTACTGAAGCTGTAGCATATTCCTCTAGTAAAGCTACAGAACTGGTTTGACTCAATGTTTTGTAAGTTTAATGTGTTTATTAAGGTCTTGTAACGCGTTGTGTCGGGAAGAAAAATAGGGATAGCTCACAGCTGAAGTTATTGCAGAGGCCAGACAGACTCACGGAGGCGATTGGCATCTCACAACTCGCACTTTATTCCCAAATCGAACTCGTAACTGTCTGTCACACGTTCTACCGTCCACATCGTTACTTAATAAACAAAATAAGATAAAAGTAGCATCAAACAGAAATTACCCGCACACATGGGGTGTTCGAGGCGCATGGCACATAGGCACATACAAATATAATACTGCAGACAGTTGGGAGCGCGCAGCTCTTAAAGGGGCCACACCTTATTTCCACTCGTTACAGTCTGAAATAAAACAAGATGAGAAATTAAATATTTCCAGCACTTTCTGTGATGTAGTATGCTTGCTTATCATAGGAAGTAATAAGAAAGGACTCTTTACATTAAGGTAGTAGCCTAGTGAGAACAGGGTGTTGGGGGAATCACTTTTTTTTCTCTTTTTCATCAAACCTCAGTTTTTGCAAGTTCCCGCAATTTTTGCAAGTTCCCGCAATTTTTGCAAGTTCCCGCAATTTTTGCAAGTTCCCGCAATTTCATCGCAAAAAATTGCATAAATATCCCGCATATTCCATCGCATTTTTAAAGAAAACGGGCCGCGTAATCAAGGATTTTTGCCCGCAACAATCACAAAAAAACTCCGCGTTTTTCTGGAAGGACTGTTAAATCATCCACCAAATTATCATCTCTTTCTTGCAGTTTAACGAGTAAACAACAATTCCATGAATTATTAAAACACCTGGCTGTTAGTAAAACACATGAAATTGAGTTAATGCTTAAATTATATATTTTAATAATAAAATAATTTACCTTATTAATGTAATTTCATTTCATTTTAAAATGCATCTATATAATATTGTCTGTATATTTTAATGTTTAATATCAACATCCTGGCGTTAGGGTTAGGGCCGAATCGCAGCAATAGTGCATGGCTAAGAGTGTGATATTGCTCATTTAACATTTAGTTAGTCCTTTGGTTGCTAGGGTGCTATAAGTAGCACAGCTCTTGTCCACCAGGGGTGTAACTTTTACCCCATTATGAGGTATGTTCTAACAGAGCCTGCCAGCCTCTTCAAATGTGGTAAATTACAAGTTTCTGAGAAATCATCGGTCAGTGCTACGAGTCGTCAAAGTGTGTGCCAATGTTAAGTCTATGGGATTTTTTTTACCCAATGATTTGCCCCTGGGGCGAACACCGTACCCCCGATCGCTAATAAAAGTCATAGCACACCTCTCCTCAATAATCCGCACAATTTGACGCCTCACTCAGGGGTCTGTGATGTCGGCATGTATTTATTTACAGATAATTACTATGGAGTTTTATATGGAGTTTTTATAGAGTTTTTATAGAGTTATTTTACGGTTGCTAGGGTGCTGTAACTGGTTGCAATGGTGTGGCTATGAAGATTTTAGGCCATTACTTATTGGCTCCTTGGTAAAATAAATCCTCTGAGGGAGAGAGAGAGAGAGAGAGAGAGAGAGAGAGGGCCTGACAGCAGGGCTGTCAAGCCCTTTTGTGTCTGTGTGTGTGAAAGTGACAGTTTGGATTTGAATTTCGGAACATTCCGCAATGTTAAGTCATGGGATTTTTTTTGGCCGCTTTTTCATCATGCTAGCATTATTAGCATGTTGCTAGCATATTTTAGTTAAATTCTCCCATTATGCTAGCATGATTAGCATGTTGCTAGCATGATGCTAGCAAAAATAAGCATGTTGTAAACATGTTTTAGCTAGATGGTAGCATGATTAGCATATTTGCTAGCATGTTTAGCATGTTTATAGCATGATGCTAGCAAGGTTGCTAAGGTGTTACTAGGTGGTTGCTAGGGTATTATGGGTGGTTGCTAGGACGTTGCTAGGTGGTTGCTAGGGTGTTCTGGGTGGTTGCTATGGTGTTGCTAGGCAGTTGCTATGGTATTCAGAGTGGTTGCTAGGGCGTTGCTAGGCAGTTGCTAGGGTATTCAGGGTGGTTGCTATGGTGTTGCTAGGCGGTTGCTAGGGTGTTGTGGGTGGTTGCTCGGGCGTTATGGGTGGTTGCTAGGTGGTTGCTATGCGGTTGCTAGGTGGTTGCTAGGGTGTTCTTGGTGGTTGCTAGGTGGTTGCTAGGGTATTCTGGGTGGTTAGGGCATTACTAGGTGGTTGCTAGGGTGTTCTGGGTGCTTGCTATGGTGTTGCTAGGCAGTTGCTCGGGTATTCAGGGTGGTTGCTATGGTGTTGCTAGGCGGTTGCTAGGGTGATGCTAGGTGGTTGCTAGGGTGTTCTTGGTGGTTGCTAGGCGGTTGCTAGGGTATTCTGGGTGGTTGTTAGGGCGTTGCTAGGGGTTTATCGGTGGTTGCTATGGTGTTGCTAGGGTATTCTGAGTGGTTGCTAAGGTATTCTGGGTGGTTGCTAGGGTGTTATGGGTGGTTGCTATGGTGTTGCTAGGCGGTTGCTAGGGTATTCTGGTTGGTTGTTAGGCGGTTGCTAGGGTATTCAGGGTGGTTGCTATGGTGTTGCTATGCGGTTGCTAGGGTATTCTGGGTGTTTGCTAAGGTGTTTTGGGTGGTTGCTAGGCGGTTGCTAGGGTGTTTTGGGGGGTTGCTAGGGGGTTGCTAGGGTGTTCTGGTTGGTTGCTAGGGTGTAGCTAGGCGGTTGCTAGGGTGTTGCTAGGTGGTTGCTAGGGTGTTCTAGTTGGTTGTTAGGCGGTTGCTAGGGTATTCAGGGTGGTTGCTATGGTGTTGCTATGCGGTTGCTAGGGTATTCTGGGTGTTTGCTAAGGTGTTTTGGGTGGTTGCTAGGCGGTTGCTAGGGTGTTTTGGGTGGTTGCTAGGGTGTTGCTAGGGGGTTGCTAGGGTGTTCTGGTTGGTAGCTAGGGTGTTGCTAGGCGGTTGCTAGGGTGTTCTGGGTGGTTGCTAGGGTGTTGCTAGGCAGTTGCTAGGGTGTTCTGGGTGGTTGCTATGGTGTTGCTATGCGGTTGCTAGGGTATTGTGGGTGGTTGCTAGGGTGTTGCTAGGCAGTTGCTAGGGTGTTCTGGGTGGTTGCTAGGGTGTTGCTAGGCGGTTGCTAGGGTGGTCTGAGTGGTTGCTAGGGTGTTATTAGGTGGTTGCTAGGGTATTCTGGGTGGTTGCTAGGGTGTTGCTAGGTGGTTGCTAGGGTATTCTGGGTGGTTGCTAGGGTGTTGCTAGGCGGTTGCTAGGGTGTTCTGGGTGGATGCTAGGGTGTTGCTAGGCGGTTGCTAAGGTATTCTTGGTGGTTGCTATGGTGTTGCTAGGCTGTTGCTAGGGTGTTTTGGGTGGTTGCTAGGGTGTTTTAGGTGGTTGCTATGGTATTCTGGATGGTTGCTATGGTGTTACTAGGTGGTTGGTAGTGTTCACATTTGGTTACTATAGAGTTTTTATAATGTTCATGGCATGATTTAGCACTTAGCTAATCAATATTAGCATGTAGCTATTCAAAGCTAGCATGTTTAGCATGTTGAAAGTCCTGTGTGCTAGCATGAGTCAAAAGACCCAACCCCCATCTCTATACGATGTTCTGATGCAGAGATATAGGTCTTGCAAAATGGTTGCTAGGGTACTCTGTTTTGTTGCTAGGGAGTGGCTTGGCAGCTGCCAATGATGAAACTCCAAAGGCTGCTTGTCAGTATGATTGATATAAACCAACCCCCATCTCTATACGATGTTCTGATGCAGAGATGTAGGTCTTGCAAAATGGTTGCTAGGGTACTCTGTTTTGTTGCTAGGGAGTGGCTTGGCAGCTGCCAATGATGAAACTCCAGAGGCTGCTTGTCAGTATGAATGATATAAACCAACCCCCATCTCTATACAATGTTCTGATATAGAGATGTAGGTCTTGCAAAATGGTTGCTAGGGTACTCTGTTTGGTTGCTAGGGAGTGGCTTGGCAGCTGCCAATCATGAAACTCCAAAGGCTGCTTGTCAGTATGAATGATATAAACCAACTCCCATGCCTCTGTGACATTCAGAATGGACGATATTCCTCTTTGGATTTTGGTTGCTAAGGTGCTCGACAATGGTTGCTAGGGCGTGGCTAGGAAGTGTTGAGGTGATTCATGATTGGCTGTTTGCTGCCCCGAGTCAAATGAGACCACCCTCATGTTTCTATGACAGTTCAGTCCAGAGATATCCCTTCGATCTCTTTCAATGGAAGTCTATGGGAGTTGTTGCTAAGGTGCTCTAAATGGTTGCTAGGGCGTGGCTTGATAGCTTCACAATGATCCTGAGAGACTGATTGGTTGTCTGAATAAAATGAGCCCGCCCCCTTGTCTCTATGACACTGTGATCCAGAGTTATGTTCAATATAAAAGCGGTTTCTATGGTGTAGGACGGCCCATTTCATGGGCCGTCCTACACCATAGTAAGTCAATGGGGCAACTTTGGGCAGCTCCTGCACCCCAGGGGTGCAACTTTTACCCCATTGTGTGGTATATTCTTACAGAGCCTGTCGGCCTCTTCAAATGTGGTAAATTACACGTTTCTGCGACATCCACGTTCCGACCTACGACTCTTCAAAGTTTGACGCAATGTTAAGTCTATGGGATTTTTCGGCTGGTTTTTCGCCCCTGGGGCGAACATCGTACCCCCGATCCCTTAGAAAAGTCATAGCACACCATTCCCGAACAGGCCGCACGTTTTGACGCCTCATTCATGGGTCTGTGACAAAAACTGCGGGAGGAGTAGCGCGTCAAAAAGTGGCCAGAAGAATAAGAAGAACTAGAATGTACATTTCCAGAAGAAAATGTGAAGTGGTGCTTGCAGTGGCAAAACTCGCCGCTCGGTTGCTACGGTGTTGTGCATGATTGCATACAAGACTACAAACACATCTGTACAATGTTCTGGTGCTGAGATATGGCTTATTCATGTGTTCAGGTGGTTACTAGGGTACTCTATATGGTTGCTATGGTGTGCTTATACAGTTTATGAGATGATATTTAAAGACTAGTTGACAGACTAAGTAAAAAAAGCCAAACTCCATGTTTCTACAATTTTCTGGAGCTGAAATATGGCTTGGAAATGTAGTTTTATGGTTGCTAGGGTGCCCTAAGTGGTTGCTAGGGCATGGCTATGAAGTTATTATATCACTACTTATTGGCTTCTTGATAGGCCGAGTCAAAAGAGCCCAACCCCAAGTCTCTATGACCTTCTGGTCAAAAGATATGATCTCACAAATTTTGTGCCAATGTTAAGTCTATGGGACTTTTTTCGGCCAATGATTTGCCCCTGGGGCGAACACCGTACCCCTGATCGCTAAGAAAAATCATACCACACCTCTCCTCAATAATCCGCACAATTTGACGCCTCAATCAGGGGTGTGTGATGTCGGCGTGTATTTTTTAACAGATAATTACTGTGGAGTTTTTATTTGGAGTTTTTATAGAGTTTTATAGAGTTATTTAGTATGGCACGAGGCCTGCGGCCTCGTGCCTATCACCCACGGTTGCTAGGGTGCTGTAACTGGTTGCTATGGTGTGGCTTTGAAGATTTAGGGCCATTACTTATTGGCTGCTTGATAAAATAAATCCTCCTAGGGAGAGAGAGAGGTCTGCCTGACAGCAGGGCTGTCAGGCCCTTTTGTGTCTGTGTGAAAATGACAGTTGAGATTTAAATTTCTGAAAATTCCGCAATGTTAAGTCAATGGGACTTTTTTGGCCGCTTTTTCGTCCGCTGTGCGAACATCGTACACCCGATCTCTTAGAAAAGTCATAGCACACCATTCCCGAACAGGCCGCACGTTTTGACACCTCATTCATGGGTCTGTGACAAAAACTGCGGGAGGAGTAGCGCGTCAAACTTTGTCCAGAATAATAATAATAAAAATTAGAATAAGAATAATAAGTATGCACAATAACACTAGTGTTGCTTTGCCTTTGGCAAGCACCACTAACTAGAATGTACATTTCCAGAAGAAAATGTGAAGTGGTGCTTGCAGTGGCAAAACTCGCCGCTCGGTTGCTAGGGTGCGGTTAGCTAGTTTTTACCAAGATGCTAGCATGATTAGCATGTTGCTAGTATCATGCTAGCATGATTAACATGTTGTTAGCATTATGCTAGCATTATTAGCATTTTGCTAACATGATTAGCATGTTGCTAGCATGATGCTAGCATGATGCTAGCATGATTAGCATGATGCTAGCATGATTAGCATGTTGCTAGCATGTTGCTAGCATGATGCTAGCATGATTAGCATGTTGCTAGCATAATGCTAGCATGATTAGCATGTTGTTAGCATCATGCTAGCATCATGCTAGCATGATTAGCATGTTGTTAGCATCATGCTACCAACATGCTAGCATGATTAGCATGTTGCTAGCATGATGCTAGCATGATTAGCATGTTGCTAGCATGATGCTAGCAAAAATAAGCATGTTGCAAACATGTTTTAGCTAGATGCTAGCATGATTAGCATATTGCTAGCATCATGCTAGCATGTTTAGCATGTTGCTAGCATGTTGCTAGCATGGTTGCTAAGGTGTTACTAGGTGGTTGCTAGGGTATTATGGGTGGTTGCTAGGGCGTTGCTAGGCGGTTGCTAGGGTGTTCTGGGTGGTTGCTATGGTGTTGCTATGCGGTTGCTAGGGTATTCTGGGTGGTTGCTAGGCGGTTGCTAGGGTGTTGCTAGGGGGTTGCTAGGGTGTTCTGGTTGGTTGCTAGGGTGTTCTGGGTGGTTGCTAGGGTGTTGCTAGGCGGTTGCTAGGCGGTTCTGGGTGGTTGCTATGTTGTTGCTATGCGGTTGCTAGGGTATTCTGGGTGGTTGCTAAGGTGTTTTGGGTGGTTGCTAGGCGGTTGCTAGGGTGTTCTGGGTGGTTGCTAGGGTGTTCTGGTTGGTTGCTAGGGTGTTGCTAGGCGGTTGCTAGGGTGTTCTGGGTGGTTGCTAGGGTGTTGCTAGGCGGTTGCTAGGGTGTTCTGGGTGGTTGCTATGCGGTTGCTAGGGTATTCTGGGTGGTTGCTAAGGTGTTTTGGGTGGTTGCTAGGCGGTTGCTAGGGTGTTCTGGGTGGTTGCTAGGCGGTTGCTAGGGTGTTCTGGGTGGTTGCTAGGGTGTTGCTAGGCGGTTGCTAGGGTGTTCTGGGTGGTTGCTATGCGGTTGCTAGGGTATTCTGGGTGGTTGCTAAGGTGTTTTGGGTGGTTGCTAGGCGGTTGCTAGGGTGTTCTGGGTGGTTGCTAGGGTGTTGCTAGGCGGTTGCTAGGGTGTTCTGGGTGGTTGCTAGGGTGTTGCTAGGCGGTTGCTAGGGTTTTTTGGGTGGTTGCTAGGGTGTTTTAGGTGGTTGCTATGGTATTCTGAATGGTTGATATGGTGTTATTAGGTGGTTGGTAGTGTTCACATTTGGTTACTATAGAGTTTTTATAATGTTCATGGCATGATTTAGCACTTAGCTAATCAATATTAGCATGTAGCTATTCACAGCTAGCATGTTTAGCATGTTGAAAGTCCTGTGTGCCAGCATGAGTCAAAAGACCCAACCCCCATCTCTATACGATGTTCTGATGCAGAGATGTAGGTCTTGCAAAATGGTTGCTAGGGTACTCTGTTTGGTTGCTAGGGAGTGGCTTGGCAGCTGCCAATGATGAAACTCCAAAGGCTGCTTGTCAGTATGAATGATATAAATCAACCCCCATCTCTCTACGATGTTCTGATAGAGAGATGTAGGTCTTGCAAAATGGTTGCTAGGGTACTCTGTTTGGTTGCTAGGGAGTGGCTTGGCAGCTGCCAATCATGAAACTCCAAAGGCTGCTTGTCAGTATGAATGATATAAACCAACTCCCATGCCTCTTTGACATTCAGAATGGACGATATTCCTCTTTGGATTTTGGTTGCTAAGGTGCTCGACAATGGTTGCTAGGGCGTGGCTAGGAAGTGTTGAGGTGATTCATGATTGGCTGTTTGCTGCCCCGAGTCAAACGAGACCACCCTCATGTTTCTATGACAATTCAGTCCAGAGATATCCCTTCGATCTCTTTCAATGGAAGTCTATGGAACTTGTTGCTAAGGAGCTCTAAATGGTTGCTAGGGCGTGGCTAGATAGCTTCACAATGATCCTGAGAGACTGATTGGCCGTCTGAGTAAAATGAGCCCGCCCCCTTGTCTCTACGACACTGTGATCCAGAGTTATGTTCAATATAAAAGCAGTTTCTATGGTGTAGGACGGCCCATTTCATGGGCCGTCCTACACCATAGTAAGTCAATGGGGCAACTTTGGGCAGCTCCTGCCCCACAGGGGTGCAACTTTTACCCCATTGTGTGGTATATTCTTACAGAGCCTGTCAGCCTCTTCAAATATGGTAAATTACACGTTTCTGCGACATCCTCGTTCCGAGCTACGACTCGTCAAAGTTTGACGCAATGTTAAGTCTATGGGATTTTTCGGCCGGTTTTTCGCCCCTGGGGCGAACATCGTACCCCCGATCCCTTAGAAAAGTCATAGCACACCATTCCCGAACAGGCCGCACGTTTTGACACCTCATTCATGGGTCTGTGACAAAAACTGCGGGAGGAGTAGCGCGTCAAAAAGTGGCCAGAAGAATAAGAAGAATAAGAAGAATAAGAATAACTAGAATGTACATTTCCAGAAGAAAATGTGAAGTGGTGCTTGCAGTGGCAAAACTCGCCGCTCGGTTGCTAGCGTGCGGTTAGCTAGTTTTTACCAAGATGCTAGCATGATTAGCATGTTGCTATTATCATGCTAGCATGATTAGCATGTTGTTAGCATTATGCTAGCATTATTAGCATGTTGCTAGCATGATTAGCATGTTGCTAGCATGATGTTAGCATGATTAGCATTTTGCTAGCATGTTGCTAGCATAATGTTAGCATGATTAGCATGTTGCTAGCATAATGCTAGCATGATTAGCATGTTTCTAGCATGTTGCTAGCATGTTGCTAGCATGATTAGCATGTTGCTAGCATGATGATTAGCATGTTGCTAGCATGATGCTAGCATGATTAGCATTTTGCTAGCATGTTGCTAGCATGATTAGCATGTTGCTAGCATGATGCTAGCATGATTAGCATGTTGCTAGCATGATGATTAGCATGTTGCTAGCATGATGATTAGCATGTTGCTAGCATGATGCTAGCATGATTAGCATGTTGTTAGCATCATGCTAGCATGATTAGCATGTTGTTAGCATCATGCTACCAACATACTAGCATGATTAGCATGTTTACTAGCATGATGTTAGCATGATTAGCATTTTGCTAGCATGTTGCTAGCATGATGCTAACATGATTAGCATGTTTATAGCATGTTGCTAGCATGATTAGCATGTTGCTAGCATGATGCTAGCATGATTAGCATGTTTATAGCATGTTGCTAGCATGATTAGCATGTTGCTAGCATGATGATTAGCATGTTGCTAGCATGATGATTAGCATGTTGCTAGCATGATGCTAGCATGATTAGCATGTTGTTAGCATCATGCTAGCATGATTAGCATGTTGTTAGCATCATGCTACCAACATACTAGCATGATTAGCATGTTTACTAGCATGATGTTAGCATGATTAGCATTTTGCTAGCATGTTGCTAGCATGATGCTAACATGATTAGCATGTTTATAGCATGTTGCTAGCATGATTAGCATGTTGCTAGCATGATGCTAGCATGATTAGCATGTTTATAGCATGTTGCTAGCATGATTAGCATGTTGCTAGCATGATGCTAGCATGATTAGCATGTTGCTAGCATGTTGCTAGCATGATTAGCATGTTGCTAGAATGATGCTAGCATGATTAGCATGTTGTTAGCATCATGCTAGCATGATTAGCATGTTGTTAGCATCATGCTACCAACATGCTAGCATGATTAGCATGTTGCTAGCATGATGCTTGCAAAAATAAGCATGTTGCAAACATGTTTTAGGTAGATGCTAGCATGATTAGCATATTGCTAGCATGATGCTAGCATGTTTAGCATGTTGCTAGCATGATGCTAGCATGGTTGCTAAGGTGTTACTAGGTGGTTGCTAGGGTATTATGGGTGGTTGCTAGGGCGTTGCTAGGCGGTT
Organism: Rhinichthys klamathensis goyatoka; assembly: GCF_029890125.1. NCBI lineage: Eukaryota > Metazoa > Chordata > Actinopteri > Cypriniformes > Leuciscidae > Rhinichthys > Rhinichthys klamathensis. The sequence goes on along the minus strand of NW_026607121.1, from coordinate 797,118 downwards.
GCTAGGGTTTTTGGCTGGTTGCTATGGTGTTGCTAGGCGGTTGCTAGGGTGTTCTGGGTGGTTGCTAGGGTGTTGCTAGGCGGTTGCTAGGGTGTTCTGAGTGGTTGCTAGGGTGTTGCTAGGCGTTTGCTAGGGTGTTCTGAGTGGTTGCTATGGTGTTGCTAGGGTATTCTGGGTGGTTGCTAGGGTGTTGCTAGGCAGTTGCTAGGGTGTTCTGGGTGGTTGCTAGGGTGTTGCTAGGCGGTTGCTAGGGTGTTCTGAGTGGTTGCTATGGTGTTGCTAGGGTATTCTGGGTGGTTGCTAGGGTGTTGTTAGGTGGTTGCTAGGGTATTCTGGGTGGTTGCTATGGTGTTGCTAGGCGGTTGCTAGGGTGTTTTGGGTGGTTGCTAGGGTGTTTTAGGTGGTTGCTATGGTATTCTGGATGGTTGCTATGGTGTTACTAGGTGGTTGGTAGTGTTCAAATTTGGTTACTATAGAGTTTTTATAATGTTCATGGCATGATTTAGCACTTAGCTAATCAATATTAGCATGTAGCTATTCACAGCTAGCATGTTTAGCATGTTGAAAGTCCTGTGTGCTAGCATGAGTCAAAAGACCCAACCCCCATCTCTATACGATGTTCTGATGCAGAGATGTAGGTCTTGCAAATTGGTTGCTAGGGTACTCTGTTTGGTTGCTAGGGAGTGGCTTGGCAGCTGCCAATGATGAAACTCCTAAGGCTGCTTGTCAGTATGAATGATATAAACCAACCCCCATCTCTATACGATGTTCTGATGCAGAGATGTAGGTCTTGCAAAATGGTTGCTAGGGTACTCTGTTTGGTTGCTAGGGAGTGGCTTGGCAGCTGCCAATGATGAAACTCCAAAGGCTGCTTGTCAGTATGAATGATATAAACCACCCCCCATCTCTATACGATGTTCTGATATAGAGATGTAGGTCTTGCAAAATGGTTGCTAGGGTACTCTGTTTGGTTGCTAGGGAGTGGCTTGGCAGCTGCCAATCATGAAACCCCAAAGGCTTCTTGTCACTATGAAAGATATAAACCAACTCCCATGCCTCTGTGACATTCAGAATGGACGATATTCCTCTTTGGATTTTTGTTGCTAAGGTGCTCGACAATGGTTGCTAGGGCGTGGCCAGTAAGTGTTGAGGTGATTCAGGATTGGCTGTTTGCTGCCCCGAGTCAAACGAGCCCACCCTCATGTTTCTATGACAATTCAGTCCAGAGATATCCCTTCGATCTCTTTCAATGGAAGTCTATGGGAGTTGTTGCTAAGGTGCTCTAAATGGTTGCTAGGGCGTGGCTTGATAGCTTCACAATGATCCTGAGAGACTGATTGGTTGTCTGAGTAAAATGAGCCCGCCCTCTTGTCTCTATGACACTGTGATCCAGAGTTATGTTCAATACAAAAGCGGTTTCTATGGTGTAGGACGGCCCATTTCATGGGCCGTCCTACACCATAGTAAGTCAATGGGGCAACTTTGGGCCCCTCCTGCCCCTCAGGGGTGCAACTTTTACCCCATTGTGTGGTATGTTCTTACAGAGCCTGTCAGCCTCTTCAAATGTGGCAAATTTCACGTTTCTGCGACATCCTCGTTCCGAGCTACGACTCGTCAAAGTTTTTCGCAATGTTAAGTCTATGGGATTTTTTTGGGCCGTTTTTCGCCCCTGGGGCGACCATCGTACCCCCGATCTCTTAGAAAAGTCATAGCACACCATTCCCGAACAGGCCGCACGTTTTGACACCTCATTCATGGGTCTGTGACAAAAACTGCGGGAGGAGTAGCGCGTCAAAAAGTGGCCAGAAGAATAATAATAATAAGAAGAAGAAGAAGAATAATAAGTATGTGAGATAACAATAGTGTTGCTTCGCCATAGGCAAGCACCACTAATAAGTATGCACAATAACACTAGTGTTGCTTTGCCATAGGCAAGCACCACTAATAAGTATGCACAATAACACTAGTGTTGCTTTGCCTTTGGCAAGCACCACTAATAAGAAGAAGAAGAATAATAAGTATGCACAATAACACTAGTGTTGCTTTGCCATAGGCAAGCACCACTAATTACAGTGACAATGAATGAAGAACTTACTATTTGTATATAGCCTATTAATATATTAACAATGTAGAGACCACAATATATAAACTATGAATAAACTATGAATTAACTATAAACTAATAGTTTGCAATTGATTTTTAAGTACTTTATTAATGTACACTTTATTAGCTTATGTCATAATACTGTATATAGATGCAGCAGAATGCGTACTATCACTGGAGAGCTGACTGATTTCATGTGGGTTTTTTTTTTGTTTGTTTTTTGTGGGGGTGGTAAAACTCTTTTCCAGGAAGTTGTCTGTTCATGCTTTGAGGCCTGAACAGTGGTACAATGATGGAGTAGCTTACCCTAAACTCTCCTGGCTCCATTCAGAACTTCTACCTAAACTATCACGGTGGGCTCTGGAGAGCAAGGCCAGTGAGTTTAAGAGCACCCTGTCCCTCATACCTGTAGAGAAATACGGTATTCTCTACCAGCAGCTGAAAGAAAAGTACAAAGCATTAGTAAAGGTAAGAGCATGATTTTGTTTATTTTATTTAAAATGAAATCTTGACTGTGTATTTCCACATGCATCAGCGATGAATTGGTCGTAGAGAGAACCAGGATTTCTCCAGTGAGACGGTCAACTTATAGACCTGCCATGAATCCAAAATTATACACAAAATAAAGATTTTAAGTGAGAAAATATTCTGATATTGTCAGTATTTTCTGGCCAGCTAATTTAAGCAGTGGTGCATCCTGGCATGTTCTCTGTCGCCACCCCATACAAAGACAAACCTCAAAATCCTTTAACTCCTTATAATACGTTACCTAGTCCTCGCGTAGCCAGACCTTCAGACTGACTGCAGAAGGTCTGGACTCCATCGCAGCTTTCATTGGCCAAGGACCGCCCAAGAGGATGTCTGACCGACATGTAACGCAACCAATGACAGTTCATTTTGTTCCGCATCATGTTTAGGGGTGTGAAAATATAAAGTCGATGTTTATACGATAACAGACCAGCATGCATCTACTAAATTATTCATTCCAAGTACATTGTTGCAAGTTTGCTGTAGAACCGATAACGAACCAAATGAACCAATACCATTTTTTCAGATCTGTTCCAATACCGATCTGATACCAGCACAGTTTTTTTTTTTTTAGCAATGTAGAATTTCTATACCTCTATGTGTTGAAGTGATAATCACTCTTTTGTGTTAAACACAATCTACTAAATACATACAACTTTATTATAGAAAAACAACAAATGAAAGAAATATATTATCATAATCTGACAAAAGTGCTATTATAAATTGATTAGTGGATAAATAAGCAGCAAAAGTTAATCTGGAAAAATCATGAGTGCACAATAATTGTATAAAATCTAAACATTTAGTAAAAAAAAACATTATTTTGTGGGAAACAAATAAGTGTAGCACTAAATCTCATAAAATGTTACACATTTCTCTTTGTATGGTTGTTAAATACATTCATGAAAAACAACAAGTAAATATATTTATATATAAATATATACTATACAATTAAGACATCTTTAAAGGTGACCTATAATTCAAAATTGAATTTACCTTGGTATAGTCAAATAACAAGAGTTCAGTGCATGGACATGACATAGAGTGAATCTCAAACTGGACTGTTTTCGCGTTCTCATTTAATTCACGTTTATGAAAAACACCCCTGAAAAACGGTCGGTTCTCCACACAATACCGACTGTGACGCAATAGTCGGGATCATTAATATGTACGCCTCCAAATATTTGCATTATGCCAGCCCTCAATGCCAGGCGGAACTGCGCAGCCGAAGCATGGCAGTTGCTCAGTGTGGATGTACACATGAACACAAAAGTATTTTTTAGTTCCTTCATCTGGGCCTCTGAAGAAACAATGGGTTCATTTTATTTTCTCTGGAAATTTCCAAACATTTCACCGACTGTTTCCTCAACTTGGGCCAATACAGAGCTGGCCTCGGATCGAGCTACCAAGCAACACTGATGTGTTATTGTTCAAGTTCAGACAGGTAATCTTTCTCTCAAAATCGTTCAATACTGTTTATGCATCAGTAAGTCAAGCCAGTGACTAAAATATCAGCTTCACATCGTTTCTTTTAGTAGGATGAAAATAATCGTATTTAAATTGTGAACAAATTATATACAGAAAGCGATCAAAGAACAATCTTTCCACACAGCGCGAGTTTATCTGGACACTTGCCAAACTCGTTATGAAATCAATGACGCACGTTACTGCACAACGAAGCTCTTACTGTATTTACATCATCGTGTTTGCATTGGTGAAAGTAGAGAGAGTGCAGAAACTGCTTTGCAATGATAAGATCTTCATTCTCGCGATCAACACACTGTCATCTGCTCAATGCTCATCACGGCAACATTTTATGTGATGGGAATAGATCTAAATACTTCAAAAACATCTCACGATTCGTTAATCTCGATAGCTGTTATAGTAAAAACGTATAATAGCAGTAGTAAAAGTATTCGGGAGAGAGTTTCACATGTAATGCGTAGCTATTTCATATGCAAGCATGTCAGCCAATCACAGCAGTGGCCGCGGTTACACTGAATCCCACAGCAGACACGCCCCTTCAAACAGAGTGTTCAAATCAGAGGCTAAAAGCAGGCTAGGAAAAATGCCATTTATTTCTAAATTATGATTATTTTTTATCTAAAAAACATACTAACATTATAAGGGTAACCCAGGAAACATTATAAAATAATAAAAAAAAACATTCTAGGGCACCTTTAAATGTATAGCACAGCTGTTTAATGAGGCAGAAACATATGATAGATAGGACAGAACAAGAAAGGCTATTAATAATCTTACATTCCGCAAAAGTATTATAATATGAAAGGCTGATACAGAATCTCTTGGAACCAAGGTAGATGTACAGCATGAAGAGATAAGCATGCAAAGGAAGCAACACATTTTAAAGATGATTGCTAGCATTGCCAAATCCGTCCAACTAAATGCACAGGAGTTAAGAGAATGCAAAGACAAAATAAAAATGATCGAGTGTTTTTTGCTAGTTTCAGCCCGACGCAGTTATCATTTTCACTTCCACGTTGTTTAAATAGCAATAGCAATATCCTCGCTAGAGAAGCGTTCAGTTTTTCCGCTTGCAAATTCCGCCATGTAAATAGAGAGTCCGCCATGGCGCGAACGCAACAGACTTTTAAAGGGAATGGGAGATGAGACACTGATTGGTTTATTGCACGTTACGCCCAAAACACACCCATTACTCATTAAAGGTGCAATGTGTAACATTTTTGAGTATCTATTAACAGAAATGCAATATGACATCCATAACTATGTGTTCAGTGGTGTATAAAGAACTTACTTAATAAACCGTAATGTTTTTATTACCTTAGAATGAGGCATTTATATCTACATAGGCGCGGGAATCCCCTTCTATGAAGGTCGCCATATTGTGACATCATGTTTCTACCGTAGCCGACAGCGAACAAACAGCGTTACAGAGCGCGTTTCGTCACTACATTGAAAGAGAAGCCGCAGGAAGCTAGAAGAAGCTAGTCATAAACACCGTGAGTAGTGACTTTTCCCTTGTCAGTGGTGTAAATATGTAGTTGGATTGTTTCATGTAACTTAATTCTTCTCCCTCGCTGTGTTATGGCTTTGCTATGTGGGGATAAATGTGCTGGTTAAGTTCGTGAGACAGCTGATTAGTAGGCTACTCTTGTCATTGACCGTAAAACAGTTACAGGAATCACCAACCCGTCGATCTTGGAAGCATTTTAAGTCGATCGAGTTAACAAAATCAGAGAAAAAAAAGCCTATTGTGTGTAGTAAGTGGTGTCTAGTAAGTGGTGTCTAGGGGATGCGGAGGCGCGCGCGCTGTCACAATCATGTCATTTTTGCCGCGTGCACCTTTGGGCTCATGCGGACGCGTCGAGTTTAAACAAGGCTTAACGCTTTAACCAGCTCAGCCACAGTAACAGCTCATATTAGCCAGCTAAACTTTTACTACCCTGTTAGAAAAAAAAAATGTGGAGAATGTGGTTCTTCTCCCTCGCTGTATTATGGGTTTGCTTTGTGGGCAGAATGTGCTGGTTACGTTCGTGAGACAATCAGCTGATTACTATTATTATATTATGTAAGGTGCATTGTGTAATATTTCTGAGGATCTATTGACAGATGCAATATAAAATCCATAACTATGTTTTCAGTGGTGTATAAAGACCTTACTTAATGAACCGTTATGTTTTTATTACCTTAGAATGAGACATTTATATCTACATAGGCGCGGGAATCCCCTTCTATGAAGGTCTGAAGGTATGTTTCTACCGTAGCCGAAAGCGAACAAACAGCGCTAAAGAAACCTCATTGCTTGACTTACTACTCTCTGCTGCTGACTCAGACGACGACATTTTGTCTTACGTCGGCCACCGTAGCTTCTCATTCGAGTTTGAAAACCGAGGGATAGGCCGCGAGTGAATTGCTGTTTGCAATTTGCAAGTTTCACCACTAGATGCCGCTAAAAATCCGAAGCATTGAGAACTTTGTCAGTGTCCAGACAGTTTAATAAGAAGATATTTTAAACATACAGTCAACTTCGCGTATACAGGCAGGAGCCATCTTTGAAATACAGCCTTTACCAGTCGATCTACGAACGCCGATCCAAGTGCGCTGGTGAGATGTGAACGAGCTATAAGTTGTGATAAGGTGAGCGCTAACAGCAGACTTGGATCGGCGTTCGTAGATCGACTGGTAAAGGCTGTATTTCAAAGATGGCTCCTGCCTGTATACGCGAAGTTGACTGTATGTTTAAAATATCTTCTTATTAAACTGTCTGGACACTGACAAAGTTCTCAATGCTTCGGTTTGAAGGTAGGGACCCTCATTATGCTACCGTGTTAGTGTGGGGCTATTTTGAGCCTTGTTAGTGGTATTAACAAGCGATTTTTATTTGTCATTGATCTATGCCCAATATACTAGCGTTATACTAGCTTTATAGGCTAAACTGTTTTTAGAGATAAAACTATTTACATTCGATAATCATGAAAACAAATCTCAGATAACGGTTGACTAGGTAACAATGTGTAATTAGACCAAAGGTTCATTTTGCGCCGGAGTTCTCCTTTAAGAGAATAGGGACAACCCTTTTAGACCAGTTGTTAAACTAGCAAAAGTGGATTCGGACACGCCCTAAGTTCACTTGCGCCGTGCGCTTTAGGGCCCAGACTCTTGAGACGTGAATTATGGCCAAGAATCGAACAAGCCAGAAAGGAAGGCAAAGCAGCTGGCTTCAGAGGCCCATTTGGATATATCGAGGGTAAACGTATTTCTTAAGAGGGTATTGACTACTCTTTGACATATGAGGTTATAGTTGGAGCGAAAGAGAAGCATGACTGTTTCCTATCCCACTTTATTTTTGTTAATTTTGTATTCAATTATTATTTTTTTAGTTTAATACTATCTGTTTAATTGTTCATGTTAAAATCTGACTTCTCATTTTCTTCTTTGAATTGTAGGGGGTTTAAAGGACGCTGTTAAGAGAAAGGCAGTTTTTTTTATTTTGCTAAAGCCGAAAATCAAAAAGATTTTTTTTTTTTTTTTTTTTTTTTCTTTACAAGAAATGCATTCACAGTCGGCAGATGCTGCTTTTTGGAAAATGCTGGGGGATGACATGATATTTAGTCATGGTTCAAATCGGCCTGCAGGTGTCGTTATATGCATGAACAAACACCCAGGGAAAATTATTACTCACAAGGCTGATGTAGATGGCCATTGGCTTGCAGTGATCCTATACTTAGATTAAATATTTTTCATTTTAGTTAATGTGTATGGGTATAATGTCCGCACCCAGAATAAGGATCTATTAGGGACAATAACAAATGTCATAAATGACATCAAAGCTAGTTACCCTACAGAATATTTTTTAATTGGTGATTTTAATTTGACACCAGATAATATGACAACCTTATAAATTTAATGTTTCTCATGTTAACAATTTTATTTTAAAAATCTGTTTATTAATTGATATATCAATTTATTAAATTGATATTTGGAGAAACTTAAACCCCACAGCCAGACACTTCTCATGGTTCAATCCAAATGCCACTTCAAGGTCGAGAATTGATTATTGGCTCGGATCTGATATTCTTTTAAGTTATGCGACTAAATGTAATATTTCAGGTGCCCCTTTAACAGATCATTGTGTGATCAACTAAATCTTAGAACAAAGTGATACATCTTTTAATACTAAAGGTTATTGCAAATTTAATGCAGACTTAATCATAATGACCTCTGTACATATATATAAAAAAATAATTGCAGAATTGAAAGTAAAAAAGATGTCAAGTGGTACTAAATGGGAATATTTAAAACATAAATTGAGAGAATATTCAATGAGCTTTAGCAAAAATCTGATAAAAATGAAACATTAAGATATGGAGTTAATTCAAGAGATTAATAAATGTTGTTGCCAACCTAAAATGTCAGAAGAAGAGAAAGAAAAACTTTAGCTACATTCCATTTTTAGATGAATTCTATATTAAAAAGGCAAAAGGGGCATATGTGAGATCTAGGGCTAAGAGGGTGAGAATAATTGCTCATACTTCATTAATTTGGAAAAAAGATGACAAGAAAGACAGTTTAATTGTGTACAAAGTAGAACAATCAAATCATAACACAATAGCAAAAGAGGTTGACATTTTACTCTATATTGTATTCCTCATCCATTTCCTCTATTAGTTAAAAAAAAACTTTTTCAGATGATAAAAAATAATATCCAGTCAATTGATAGTTTATTTAAAGGACTTTTGTGAATCAGACATAACAACCATTCAAGAGATTGATGCAGCTATTAAACAAAGTAAACCTGGTAAATCACTGGGTCCTAATGGTTTAACCACATATTTTTATTAATTCTTTTGGGATGACCTAAAATATATTTTATTTGAAGTGATAATGAATTATTGCCAATTATGAAACAAGGGCTTATAATTTTGATACCAAAGCCAGGAAAAGATAAGCGGTTATTAACCTACTCCCCACAACGCTACTAAATACGGATTACAAAATGTTTACTAAAGCACTGGCTTCTAGATTGAAAACTGGAATAATTTTATTGTCGGTCAATTTGCAGACGAAACTACTCGTTTTCTAAGAATTGACCAGCAAATACCCCTAACACTTCAGTTAATCAAGATTTTTTCAAAAGCTTCAGGTTTAATGCTAAATAGGTCAAAATGCGAGGTATTGGCCATTCATGTTCATCCTAATATAACATTGTACAGTATCCCAGTTAAAAACGAAGTTAAATATTTAGGTATTTGGTTATCTAAGACAGTGGATGATTTAGAAAATGTAAATATTGATAATTCAGAGAAATGTAGATTAATAATGAATACTTGGCTGCAGAGAGAGCTTGGCTAATGATTTTTGGAAGAATTTTATTGACGAAAGTAGAGAATCTTTCTAGATTCATCTACCCATGTTTCTCTCTAGTAGTTTCTGCTAAAAAGATAAAGGCAATAAGTTCAATTTTGATTTTATATGGAAAATGAAGAGTCATTCTTTACGTAAAAGTGATATGATAAAAGATTATGAAGAAGGTGGTCTTAAAACGATTGATATTATGAATGGGGTCATCAAACTTAAAATCTTTCATTAAGGATTCTGGTTTGAGATTCCTACAGCTGTATTCATTTACTAAGCAATTCACGGTTTTGTAGAGGGGGTCAAAATTAAAATTTTCACTTGAGATTTGGAGCCAAATTACAGGGGTGTAAAAACATGGCAGCATCATTATTTGAGATTGGTAGGTCTTTTAGTTAAATTTGTTTGCTTCAGCAATCTTTGTTGCATTATATGCCAATATAGTCATTTTAAAGGCCCTATATGGTTCAATACCAGAGATATTGTGATTTCAATGTAGTAACATGTAGTTACAATACAGTGTATTTGAACTCTTGGTCACTTCAGAAGCTGTTCAAATGAACAAAATCCCTTCTTCCAAATATCCCTGAAACTGATTCAAATATATATATTCTTATAAATACACTTTTAAGAGCAAGTTCATATGCCTCAACTTGACTATTTTAGTGTATTTTTGGCACTCATAAGAGGTATGTTGTATACAATTGTTTTGATAGAGGGAAACAAGATATATTTCTAGTTTCACCATTTATTCTTCAGACATTCCCCTTTAAATGCAATAAGTATCAGCTGTGTGCAAAGTGAACCACATTTGGTTTTTGACCATTGAAAAATTGGTAAAATCCAACAAATTGAACATGGAGCCATATTGAGATCCCCATGTCTATGGGATTAAATCAAATTATTTCAAAAGAAAAGTTTAAGAACCAGAATCTGAAATCATATTGAGATGCCTTTAGGACTTTTTGAGTGACAGTCTCACAAACTTTGGAAAAATAATATTTATGGCACTCAGACAATTGTGTAGATGGAAATAGATGAGATACATTTCAAGTTTCAACATTATTTATTGTTCAGGTATTCCTCTTTAAAAGATAAAAATATCAGCTGTATGCAAAGGGACCAACATTTGTTTTTTGACCACTGAAAATGTGTACAATTGACCAATTTATTTATGGAACCGCATTAAGATCTCCATATATATCTCCTATATTGAACAATATAGGGCCTTTTAAAATGAAGAGACCAAAATAAATGTTTGTTAAAAAGCAAAATCTAAAAGTATATTAAGATATCTTTAATACTTCTTGAGTTACAGGCATGAAAACTTGGGGGAAAAAACACAATAAGTGAATTTTTGAACTGTCACTGTTGCCATATAATGCAACAAAGAAGTCAACAGATTTTACTAAAGCCGCGTTTCCACCGCAGGAACTTTACCCAGGAACTAGGAACTTTGGCCTGGTACTCGGTGTGTTTACACCGCAGGAACCAGGGTCTAAATGAAGTTCCGGGTAGATATTTCCCCCTCCGAAAGTCCCTGCTCGCGAGGTAGTACTTTTTCAAAGTTCAGGAACTTTCGCGGGTGGGGCTTGTGCGCTGAACATGCTGATTGGTTGTGTTCACGCCGCATTATGATTGGATAACTCCGCGCAGCATTTTATTTTAACCGGAATTTTTAGAATCTATTGCAGTTCGTGGCTTCATGCAGTAATGAAGTTCCATGCAGTAAGAGTTGTCTGTCTGCAAATATGGAATTTAATAAAAATAAAAAAGGCAGCTGGACCGACGACGAGATTCAGGCTTTATTAAGCGTATTTGCGGAAGAGAAATTTTCTGCGCGTTCGTCCCAGCCTTCTCACGGTCAATGTCCGCAATAGCTGATAACATACGCTGTCTAATTTTAGATCTAACGTTAGCATTACGAGCTTTCTGAACACGCTTTAGTATCAGTGCTCGTCTCTTTTCTGCCGTTTTGTTAATTACCTGGTTAGTAAACCAATACATCTCAAACAACTGCAGCACAGTGTGAATCTCTTCCATATTTATTATAAATGTGGCGCTCAAAACTGATTACTGTCTTTTACAGTCTACTGTCCGTCACAAGCAAGCAATGAGCAGTCGCGCGCAGTTTACCCGGTACTTTAGACCGCGATGTAAACGCAGAAAGCTACCGGTCTGGGGCAAAAAAAGTTCCTGGGAAAAAAGTTCCTGGGACAAATTGTTCCGGGCAATTGCGGTGGAAACGCGGCTTAATAGACATACCAATCTCCATGTAAAAATAAAATAACATGGAGCCCAGGTTTTATAATATTAAAATATTTTCTTCTTTCAAAACTTAAAGGGGTCATGAACTGGCTTTTTATTTTTTTTTATATTGTTGTCTGAGGTCAACTTATGACGTTCGCTTGGTTTTTACATTCAAAAACATCAAAATGAATAAGTAATAGGCTATTTTCTACCCTAGTTTTGAGCCTAGCTCAAAAACGCTCGGTTTTTATGGGCGTCTTCAGAGACAATTTATATAGAGACATGCCACTTCCTCAATCCTCAATACAACTATATAGGGAAAACCCGTAACGCCAAAGATGGCGGTTCCCCTCCCGCTGGAAAGCCAATCGTCTGCTTTTAACAGTCAAGCCTGGAAACATGTAAGCCTATCGTCTGGTTCCACTGACGCATGCGCACAGTTGAGGTTTGCGACAGCGGAGACGAGAACCCTTGCGCATGCGTAGTAAACGTATAACCTGTGGGGAAAAAGGCCTTTTAAACCTTATTTTGGGGCAAAGTCGTCAAACTTTTTCAGAGATTTTTATCATATTTTACTGCTGTTTCTATACAAGCAGTTTTTATGTCCTGGTGACCAGTGAAAGTGCAGTTCTGACTCTCTGCCCATTCATTTAGATAGGAGCCTGGCCTTGTTAGTCCGAAATAGCTGCCCGGAGGCGTTGCCAAGATGGCGGCCGAGTGGCATGACTTGCCTAAAAGGACTTTGGCGTCTTGCATTGAAGACTTGGAAGTAAACGCCCACTGCTGTGAGTGGATAACAGTTTTGCATATTATAATGAGTTTCAACTCACTCGTCAGTGCACATGGGGAAAATTTTACTCACATAAGTGTGTTGCACCATTCCTGTCGGATCCAATATAGGCCCTGTCCCAAATGGCACACTCCGGACTTGTGGACTTCCTCAGAGTCCACACTTCGGTGACGTCATGTAGTGCAGACCTATAGGGCCCTTAGCGCGAGTCCGCGAGGGTGCATTGAGAGGTATTTTTGGGACAGACTCGATCGTCCCAAATGCGATCATAATGCGATCGTATCATTCAGCTCGCTATTATTAGCCTATGTTTGAGACATCAACCACTGGTCGATGTCGATGATCATAATGTTTGTATAAACTTGTATAAAGTGCGTGGAGCCTGCATCTATGTGGGCTTCGCGGAAGACCGCTTCAAGGGTACAAAGGGGGCGCTGCTGAGCACACTTCAGAGCGTTAAAATGCTAAATGGGACGGCCTACGGACTCGTAGACTCGGTGAGCACGCTCAATTTAAGTCCACGAGACCGAAAGTCCGCATGAAGTGCGCCATTTGGGACAGGGCCATAGAAGACACAGCACCGTTTTTTTTTATCTTAATCGGTCTGCAAATCCAGTCTCGACCTGTGTCTTGTTTACAAAACAATCCTCAGGGAAATGAAGCGAACAAACGGACAATGTTTTACCCACATCAGCTGGAACGTCATTAAAAATAAAGTTTAACCATGCATTCCTATTGGAATCCAGAGGAAGCTTATGCAGCGACTGTCTTCCACATTCCAATAGGAACGTCATTAAAAATAAAGTTTAACAATAAATTCCTATTGGAATACAGAGGAAGCTTATGCAGCGACTGTCTTCTTCCACAACCAGGCACTGCACAATATTTTGTAAACGGCATGTTTATTGCTCGGTACCTCAATCCGGTTTGTCATCACGAGGTAGGCCTATGTTATTTAGCTATGCGTGTAATGCGCGAATCGGTGGGCGGGGCTAAACCGGCCATGTTGAAGTAGGCGTTGATCTTCTTCTTCGGGGGTGGTGTTTTATCCTCTTTGTCGTCATAGTTCCCCACTTTGAAAAACAAGTCGTTTGCTGAGCTTTTATTGGACTAACAAGGTCGTTTTCAGTTCTGAAACTTACAGGATATTCTTATAATATGATGACCTCTTAGATGTCAAAAGCTCAAGGAAAATTTTATTTCTCAGTTCATCACCCCTTTAAACTATAAACAAGACAATTTTTGAAGTGTGAAGTGGATTATGGTGCATGCAAAAAAAAACCCCAAAAAAACCTTCTGTGCTTGTTAAAGCAGTGTGACCACTTGTTGGGTGAGATGATCTGTTTGTCCAACCAATAAAAGATGTAGAGTATTCAGGAAACATTCTTTGCAAATTTGTTACACTTATCCTTTAACTACCTAAATATTTAGTATTACAGAAGATTATTTTTAAAAATTGTGTTTTTTGTTGCCCGTGCCATGTTAAAACATCTCTTTCATATATACACAGTGAAAATCAATACCTTTAAAAATCGTAGAGTAGTTTGTATTACATGCATTGGTGGTGCATGTAGTGGAGGACTATCTACTGTTTATTGTGATGGCCATCATTGGTCTCAGGATTTTAGTCTCATATACTATCATTAATATGTGTTGGGTGTTTGCTTAGATTTCAAGTATTAGATTTCTGCAATTTAGACAAATAAGAGAAAGCTTTTAATTTTTCAGGTCTGGCCTGAAGTTACTGATCCAGAGAAGTTTGTGTTTGAAGATGTTGCCATTGCTACGTATCTGTTGGTAGGTTGGACTATTCATTGTTTATTAGGAAAATTATCTCATTTATAATTGAGTGATTGCATTTCACCTCAATATTAAGTGAATACATAGGACTATATCATTAAGATATTAAGGTTTAATAACTGACAGTTTATGCATAAGAGACTTTATATAGAAAGCTTTGAAAATGTACACTCACCTAAAGGATTATTAGGAACACCTGTTCAATTTCTCATTAATGCAATTATCTAATCAACCAATCACATGGCAGTTGCTTCAATGCATTTAGGGGTGTGGTCCTGGTCAAGACAATCTCCTGAATTCCAAACTGAATGTCAGAATGGGAAAGAAAGGTGATTTGAGCAATTTTGAGCGTGGCATGGTTGTTGGTGCCAGACGGGCCGGTCTGAGTATTTCACAATCTGCTCAGTTACTGGGATTTTTCACGCACAACCATTTCTAGGGTTTACAAAGAATGGTGTGAAAAGGGAAAAACATCCAGTATGCGGCAGTCCTGTGGGCGAAAATGCCTTGTTGATGCTAGAGGTCAGAGGAGAATGGGCCGACTGATTCAAGCTGATAGAAGAGCAACTTTGACTGAAATAACCACTCGTTACAACCGAGGTATGCAGCAAAGCATTTGTGAAGCCACAACACGTACAACCTTGAGGCGGATGGGCTACAACAGCAGAAGACCCCACCGGGTACCACTCATCTCCACTACAAATAGGAAAAAGAGGCTACAATTTGCAAGAGCTCACCAAAATTGGACAGTTGAAGACTGGAAAAATGTTGCCTGGTCTGATGAGTCTCGATTTCTGTTGAGACATTCAGATGGTAGAGTCAGAATTTGGCGTAAACAGAATGAGAACATGGATCCATCATGCCTTGTTACCACTGTGCAGGCTGGTGGTGGGGGTGTAATGGTTTGGTGGATGTTTTCTTGGCACACTTTAGGCCACTTAGTGTCAATTGGGCATCGTTTAAATGCCACGGCTTACCTGAGCATTGTTTCTGACCATGTCCATCCCTTTATGGCCACCATGTACCCATCCTCTGATGGCTACTTCCAGCAGGATAATGCACCATGTCACAAAGCTCGAATCATTTCAAATTGGTTTCTTGAACATGACAATGAGTTCACTGTACTAAAATGGCCCCCACAGTCACCAGATCTCAACCCAATAGAGCATCTTTGGGATGTGGTGGAACGGGAGCTTCGTGCCCTGGATGTGCATCCCACAAATCTCCATCAACTGCAAGATGCTATCCTATCAATATGGGCCAACATTTCTAAAGAATGCTTTCAGCACCTTGTTGAATCAATGCCACGTAGAATTAAGGCAGTTCTGAAGGCGAAAGGGGGTCAAACACAGTATTAGTATGGTGTTCCTAATAATCCTTTAGGTGAGTGTATATCGTGCATGTTAAATTTTTTTTGTGGTAATAAAAATAGACCTAAGCAAACAATAGCTTTCAAAATGACTTAAAATACATATACTGTATAATAGCAATGAGGCAATAATTTTTGGTTCAAATAAGTATCAAAAGCAAGTAATCGTATGGTTTTATAGAACAACACTGTTAAAATACATTATATTATATACATAATATAAACAATCAACTTATGTACATTATGTATTATAAATGCCTGCAGAGGTATCCAACAGCCTGGTGATGTTGTTGTCCCATTTTACTGGAGATCAAATCCTTGTTTAATATTGGCCAAATGACATTTAATTCAAATGTTAACTTAATCTTTAATATTTGACCACTTTTTTATGATAGAAATGCTACAGTCACTGTAATATCTTGAACAAGAATATGTGGACATCAAAACATGCAAAGCGAGGGTTTAAACTTTATTTTGAAATAGCAATTAACAGTTCTCATGTTAAGAAACATTGATGTATTCTCCTGTCAGTCCTGTGTTGCTGTAGGTTTATAAATTATTTACGTTACAAATCTGATGAAATGGCACACATTGCGTTCCCAAATGAACGTTATAAGAAACCCAAACTCACAGCATATGCAGATATGGAGTTTGAGACTCGCTCCACGGATATAAATGAAAACAGTTCGTGTGGAGCAGCATTTATTGTAAAGGGAGCTATGAGACGCACGTTACCTACACACATGTAAATTATTAAAGCGCATATATTAAACACACAGGGCATATATTTATTTAATTGAATCGCAACCTTTGTGAATTCACATTTAATTTAGGAATCGTGACAGCCCTAAAATGTTGTCATGAACATCTAATGAAATCTTATTGACTGAGCATATCAGAGAAAAACAGTGTCCTTTGGTCACCGGTGCAGGTCTTGTGGGGTGAAGAGCGTGCTGAAAACGGAACAACAACCAAACAGTCCTTTGTGGATCTCGGCTGTGGAAATGGCCTCCTGGTTCACATTTTAAACAACGAAGGGGTAGGTTAACTAATACATCTACTTCAGTGTTGAATTACTACACCATGGACCTTGTGTCATCCCTGTAAATCACCCACGTAACTCCCCTAGTGAAACACTTTTAATTTGTTAATATTCATCCAGTATTAAAATCAATCATACACCCATCTATGTTCTTTGGCTTTTAATTATACTAGGGATTTGAAATTTGACTCCTTCCCTGTCAGGGCTTAAAGGGAATTATTCACAGTTACTGTGATGTACTCTGTTCTGTTTTGATTAAACTGACCAAGGCCTAAGTTGGTCTTGCACTCCTGGGTTTCAGCATCCTGGAAAGGGCACTGACATTCGCAAAAGGAAGATCTGGGACATGTATGGGCCTGGTACTCATTTAGAGGTAAGATAGGATTGAGACATTGTAGTGTCATTGATAGTCACATTTTCCATTTTATAAGATGCTTTAGGCCAGTTTTTGTAGCCATTTATAGCCGTTTTGCCTGATTTACAAACTCACCTTTTATTGAGCTTTAATCATTGGTCAGTATGAAAAGTCCATACAGTTGTATATATTATAAATGTCTAATTTTAATGTGCTCTAATATGTTGACAGTATAATTAATACATTTTCATCAATCCTTATTTTGATTAATAAATATCAAAATATTGCCAAACAATGTGCAAATTTTCTTCAGAAAATGTTGAAATGTAGTTACACTGTTTTGAGATTTTTCTATTAGAAAAAAAAATGTTTCACTAAAGTTGATTTTAAATGAATAATGGACATTCAGACGAATATCTGTGATTATAAATTCCTGTCCCATCTCTCAAGAAAAGATCCTCTCCATGCTATTCAGTCAGAACTTAACAATGTTGACCGAAAATCTGTTCAGAGGCTGTATCTCGGCAAAACTTTGATCAATTGAGATCGAACTTGGTAAGCTTCATTGGAACCATGATCTGAGGGTCCATGCCAAATTTGGGAACAGTGCCACCTACAGGTCATGAGATCTGGAAAATGGCTACTTATGCTCATAACTTTTGAACAGTTTGTCAGAAATTTTTAACTTTGGTGTCTATGGACTCCTTGTGTCATGCCGAATCTGATCATTTAGAATTTTGTCATAAATTGCAATATCTTTTAAACAATTTGACATATTGGCACAAAATTATATAATTATATAGGGATCATCGCGATCATCAAAATGCACTGAAGGTATCTGAGAAGTTTGAACACAGTGTTCGAGAGATATAAGGATTTTTGCAAAAACTTTATAACTGAAAACTGTCTAAATTTTGTTTTCTCTGTGTCCTTTTGTTCCCTGGCTTATGCTGATTTGGACGATATGTCATTTGCCATTTTCCATCAATGTGCTTGTCTGCCATATTGAAGTAAATGAAAAACAGTTTTTTCGCTACTCCTACAAATTTTGATCAGATGATATTTGGACCAAGCCACACAGAAATGACTGAATGGATTTTTGAGCCTCTTGGTGTATTCCTTTAAGTACTCAGACTGACACAAACTTCTTTCACATGGAAACATGAGCTAACAATGGGAATTTGCATTAATCAAACATATACTGTTTTACACCTTTTGAGGACAGAGTGCCATTTGCATGAAAGACCCACCCTCCTCTGTAAGCCAGATATCTCTAAACTCTTAACTTTATTACCTTTAGGTTTACTTCTATGGGGATGAGATGGTACCAGTAGTACCAGTCACACTGAGACATTTTAAATGATACCAAACATGTATAGTGTTGTATGATAATTGTTCACTTTAAACCATTTAGATGTTTGGGTGAATTTCAGGTGATCTCAGTATGATAGAGAGAAGGGATGGTGGAAGAGGGGGTCAAGGGAAAGAGATGTAAATTAATAAAATACTGAGGTGATTGACTCAGTGTGGTTCCGTCTTGATGGGGATGCTAGTTTCTCAAGAGAAAGTTCAAATGTTCATTTCCTTTTGTTTTCTCAGAGAGTTGCCCTGTCTTCCAACTTTAAATTATACTTGTGCATTATGGTCATCAAAATTAACTTAATCCTCTTGCTACAAAATTTACTTGATAAAGGAACCCTCTGGCTGTCTTTTTTTTCTCATCATTTTCATATGGCCACCAATGCCTCCCAGTCTCATTGGACTTTCAGCCAATTATGAAATGTGGTGAATGCTCTCATCTATTTCAGGAAAATGCCATCACACCCAGCAATGCCTTCCTCTTTCCCACCACAGACTGGCTGATTGGAAACCACTCAGATGAGCTTACCCCATGGATCCCTGTAATAGCAGCCAGGCAAGTCATGAAAATTAGCACTAGTGTTAAAAAGATGCCTGCTCTCCAGTAAAGGAATCTAAAGTGATTAGAAAATTAATTCTGTGCTTATTTTCCCAGGTTGTGGTATCAGTGCCAGTAAATAAATGAGCATTTAAAATTCTTTGTGGTTTACAATGACCCATTATGTATTGTAGATTAATATAATTTGATGTTCAAAAATATATGAGTTCTATTCAACTTGCAATGAAAGAGTAAAACTAATAATTTCAGTTCTTGATATTTTTTATACTCTACCTTTCAAAAGTTTGGATTCAGTCAAATAAACTCAGCAAAATATGAAATATCATCTCTCTTTCGGCTGCTTTTACTTCCAATAAACGTCTTAACATGTAAATATTTGTATTATCAAAAGCATTTAAAAAATAAGCAGTCCTCATTGCCTCCCTGCAGCAAGCCTATGGCATGTTCACGCAGGCTAGCAGGGACTCTGGGCACCTTTCTGGTGTTTTTTAGTCTGTTTAAAGGTCTCTTTAATGTCTTAAGTTATTGTAGCTGTTCACCCAAAAATGAAAATTGTCATCATTTACTCACCCTCATTAATGAAATCTGAGAGATTTCTGTCCCACCATTGACAACTACGCAACTACCAATTTGGCTTTTCAAAAAGTTCATTAAAAAAATCTTAAAACTAATCCATGTGAATTGAGCGGTTTCTTCAAAATATCTTCCTTTGTGTTCAGCAGAAGAAATAAATTCATACAGACTGTTCCACAGGTGCATGTGCGATAATTGTTTATAGTTTATTCGACAAGAATGAAAAATATTGTCTAAACCCTTTCCAATAAAGTGCTGTAAAGCTTATTTTAATTGTACAAAATTCTCTCTTAAATACAGATTCCTGAAAAGCGGAAGTTTCTTTTTTTTACATTTAAAAAATATATATATATTTAAAATATATATATATTTTATTCAGCAAGGATGCATTAAAGTAATTAAAAGTTACAGTAAAATCGTTTATATTGTTACAAAAGATTTCTATTTCAAATTAATGCTGTTTTCCGTAACAGGAATACATTACATTTTAAAATCTATTAAATTAGAAAAACAGCTATTTTAAATTGTAATAATGTTTCATAATATTACGGTTTAAATTTTTGATCAAATAAATTACTTGAGCATAAGAGACTTCTTTCTTATGCATAAAAAAATTACCATAACTATTGAACGATATAGTGTACATTTTTATAAAATGATAAACAGCAAATGTTTTGCTGTTATAGTCTCTCTAATGGTTTCAGTGTGAATTAATTGCTCACAGATGAAGTGTTACTTCACACTGCAAGCCCAGTTTTTTATGATTTACCACATTGGTTTAAAAGGCAGTTGTTCACTCTGTTCAGAATCAGTCATATTCTAACTATAGTCCATGCCAGCATTGACTCCAACTTAGTTAATAAATTGCTGTGGTCTTTTTGGGTCCTGTCTCAGACATTTGGTGGAGGTGGTTAGCTTAATCGGTAGTCATATACTGTCTCTGTAATGTTCAAACTTGGTGTCTTGGTGAACATATCAGAAACACAACTCAGAATGTAGAATAACATGTAAAGCAATGATATACATGTATTATGTATTGTAGTGACCTATACTATAACTGAGACACACTTTTCATTAAACATGTTTGCTGACTGTGATTAGTTCATGTACAGGGCCGACTTCACCTGAGAACTATGTAGTCTTTGAAACTAGGTCAAATATTTTTGAAGATCTGTATTTTTTTGCATTGAGTGTTGCAATGTCCTCTCCTATGTGTTTATCTTGCCTAGATCATCTTACTCATGCCGCTACTTTGTGCTTCCCTGCTGCTTCTTTGACTTCTGTGGGAAGTACCAGCGCAGGCAATGTAAGAAGTCTCAGTATAAGGAGTACATTGACTTCATCACCGATGTTAGCACAGTGTGCGGCTTCCACACAGAGGAGGACTGTCTGAGGATACCCTCCACCAAACGGGTAGGTTGGTCCAATATCTGTAGAGCTGGGGCTCTAGAATGGATTATTTGAGATTCACTCACTGAAGCAGCTTCGCACATTGCCATAACAAAGGCAAAAAAAGAGAGCCTCATTCTGCTGTGTCATTCTCTTTTTCAGGTATGCATAATAGGCAAAGGTAGAAGGTACAGCGAGGCCGAAGAGCCTATGGTAGAGGAGCGGCGATGTGATTATATCAGGGGGCGTGAGGCCTTATGTACAAGCTCAGGGGTCAGTATGAATGTCAATCAATGTGGCAATCGTGGACCTCACAATGATAATGGACAGAATATTTCAACCCCTGCGAATGACTGGGTGAATGGCTTTCAACCAAGAGAAAAGACAGAGGCTGTTAGGAACTGTTCAGCTCTGCCAAGGGATTTTGTGGATGCAGTGGTTCTGAGGGTGGCAAAGGCATTGCTGATTCTGACTGAGAGAGACATAGAGAGCAGCGATTGCGGTGATGCCTGGAATACAGGAGGTAAGAATATTTCTAATGTTTCATACAATAAAAATCATGTACTTTCTGGTGTATGTGTAATTTGCTAATGTGTCATGCCATATTTTTCTTAACTGTGTTACAGTTAAAGTTGGCTTGAAAATTAATGTAATGTCCTTAATGTAATGTTTAATTAAAATATCATAACTGGATCTTCTGGTAAAAACAACAGAATTCTCTCTGTTGATGGATGCAGGACTTCCCTAGTTATTTAGTCCACTTAAACCCTGCTCCTGCAAGCTCACATTCATCTGCTACCCCTTTTGAGCGCAACAGTCACATCTTAAAATCCAATCAGCCACTGATGCAAGTCCTTGCCCTCAATTTTTTATTTTTTTAAATAATCCATTACACTCAGATGTACATCACAATATGGAAGAAAATATCTGCCGCTACTTCCATTTCATCGTGACTTTAATATATGTAATAGAAAAAGGGATAGAGGTCACCATGTTAATCATAGTCAAATCAAAATCAAAATTGACACTTATTTTTTTATGGAATATTGCAGTATTTTATTATAATCTATCCGTGCACATCATAAAAAATGATAATTTAAAAAAAAATGAATGTGCCCTTATAATCTTTAATCAAAATAACATAGATGTCTTGCAACAACATCTCTTCTCTGATGACATGTTTACAGGCACAAGGGTAGGACAACCTGTGACTCACATGAGATTGCATTCGCAGCAATCCAGTCAAACCACAAAGATCCAACGATCTAATCAATTCCTCATAGACAAATATAGTCCCACCCTACGATTTTTCTTGTTTACAGTCAGATATACATCACAATAGGGAAGACTTTAAATGCATAGAAACAGTCCCATTCATTGTCCCATTGGCTGAACAGTCAGTCATTTTCTGTTATTTTAAATTATATTCAAAACTAAAATTACAAGCAAAATCTGTAAATTAACAAGACTGTTATTTCAAGTATTATATCGTTAATGACAAATTACAGCAAATGTTTTCTTAAATTACAAATTTAAAGTAAATCTTATTCGTTTTTTATATTTAGGTTTATTTTTACATTCAAACTCTGTAATTCTGGAAACAAATTTAGCAAACTATATATAGCAAACTGAATTTCAAACAATGCATAGTCTGTTTTTAAAGAGAACAAAGCTGCACAGCTTTCCAGGTTGAAAGTTTCAGGCCTCTGCCCACACACCAGTTGATCCAAATTGCTTTACAAAGGAAATTGTGAATAGAGATGAGAAAAGCACGCACATTCTTTACTAACTCTCCAAAAAACCACCCATCAACTTTCACGAACACACTCATGGCATACAGCCATTTTAAAGTATTTGTTATATGCTATCTGATCAGAATGTGCATTTGTTATTTGGAGTGTGCGAGAGAAACCCCTATACTGAGACATTTGATACTAGAAAAAGCAGAACATGGAGAAAAGGGTCTGAAAGTACTGGATGCAATGCGATGCAAAGCATGCAATGTGTGGAAAACACACATTCAAATATGAAAAATATAGCGGCTACTCGCTCCAATGATAAAACCGCTGAGAGACCAAGACAGGGACTTTATGCACTTGTGACGCATAAATAAAACATCAGTGAGGCAAAAAGTACTTTTGATGGCTTTTCTTTATTGCACAGACTGATGCTTCTCGATGGTATCAAGTTTAGTGGTCAACAAAGAATACATCGTCCCTGCTCACCCCCTCTCCCTATCTCAATCAGTGAACAGGTGACTAATATTCCCATTCCTACTTAATCCTGTGACCCCCCACCATGATCAGTTGACAATCATAACTTTTTCATGTCTACTACAATCCAGCCCCTAATGATCAAATAAGGATTACATTTTCATTATAGACATGAATTTTTCAAGTTAACAATGCATTAACAACATCATATAATGTACATTTCTTCTTCCAAAAAAGGAAAAAATCTTTTTTAAAAAGTCAAGCCAAAAGTGTTCATGCTTAGTCAAAGTATTCTTTCCAGTTTCTCTCTTGTCAAGCACATAGGTCAAAGAAAAAAAAAAGTCAGATACCAAGTGAAGGTATCCATCTTCTGCTTCTTGTAGAAGACAAACCTTGGTTATCGGCCTGTCCAGACAGCTAATTTTAGTCTTAACTTGCTCATGACGCACAAATCCTCTTCTGTCTGGGAAGGTTTGAATTATGCGTCCCATATAAGCCAAGAGTTTCGAGGTGCTGTGTTATCCACTATAAGCACTATGTCTCCTGGTTTACATTTACATTTACATTTAGTCATTTAGCAGACGCTTTTATCCAAAGCGACTTACAACTGAGGACTAAACCAAGCGAGTCATCGTGAAGAGGCAAAAGCAACGCAAGAAGTGCTCAAAATACAAAGTTCCGCCATAGCTCGGAGTAGCATAAGGCAGGCAAGCGAGGATTTAGAGGAAAGGATTTTTTTTTTTTTTTTTTTTTTTTTTAAGTTAAGTGCTCCCGGAAGAGATGAGTTTTCAGTTGTCTTTTGAATGTTGTCAGGGATTCTGCATTCCGGATGAGGGTGGGGAGATCATTCCACCAGCATGGAACCGTGAATGAGAATGTTCTGGAGAGTGATTTTGTGCCCCGCTGTGATGGTACCACGAGCCGTCGCTCATTGACCGATCGTAGGCTTCTGGTAGGGATGTAGACTTGTAGTAGTGAGTGGAAGTAGGAGGGAGCTGAACCTGTGGTCAATCTGTAAGCAAGCGTCAAAGCCTTGAACTTGATGCGAGCAGCGAGTGGTAGCCAGTGCAGAGAGATGAGCAGAGGAGTGACGTGGGCCCTTTTGGGCTCGTTGAAAGGGCTGGTTTAAAGTTGGGTTTGACCATTTCTGATGTCCTTGAATATATGATCAATATTAAAAACAAAAATTCACACAGGGTATGTTTTTGTATCGAAGAGAGTTTGAATCTTAAATCGATCTCCATGCACAGTCTGTCTATTTTTGATCTTCATGCTAGTAAGTGCTAAATCCCCACTTTTACAAAGGTACATTTTTGAGAATGGCAGTAATGTAGCGCGATTTGCTGAGGCAGATACTCTGCACCCAATTTGTCAAAAGCACGCTGCTTTTGTGGATGCAGTCAGTTTTGACCGCAAAAGATGAGGTAATTTGATCGGATGATATGTATTTACTGCATTTTACCTACTAGAAAGACATGCTCAGTTTTAATGTTATTTTAAGGTGGGTTTTAATTTAAATGAAGGCCAAAACTCAGCATTTTGTTCTCGTGTCACCTCAGGTACCCCCAGGGGTAAGCGTACCCCAGTTTGAGAACCACTGATGTAGAGTATGCATGCACTCTCTCTGTGTGTGTGAGGGATGTACTCGATAATGTCAGATTGCACATTGTTAAAACAACAATTACGATATTATCGCAGACGATGTATATCGCACACCCCTAGTTTTCATAACACACACCAAGTTTGGTCAGAATACGCTAAAGCGTTGTGGAGATATATCCTCACATCCATTTTGGCGTGCTCTTCGTTGAATTTGTTTAATGCGTTAATCGAGAACGGTTTGACGAATCTACTTGAATTCCATGTTTTCCTGTTGGCATGGTCTGAGGATGATCTGATTCAGTTTTCGTAAAAAAAGTCGGAGCAACTACCAAGGAGGAGTTTAAAAAAGTAGGTTTAAGAAAATAAAAATGGAGGACAGGAAGTTTGGCCGATTATGACTAAATTGGTATCTATGATTGGTATGCTATTTCTATATATATCATCATTCTTCCTCCTTCCTTGTTGTTGTTCTTCTTACTCCACCTTTTCTTCTTCTTTAGCCTCTTTTCTAATCCCCCTCATCCCATCTCTTTGCTTTTTTTTTCTCAGGAAGTTTGTTGATTAGTGAAGTAGTCAACCTCCTGGACCGGTCTACTCTCCAAGCACTAAAGAAAGAATGTGGTGGTCTCCAGACTCTACTGAAAAACAATCATCAGGTGTTCAGAGGTATTTAGCCTTAAGTCAAGCCACTTTTATTTATATAGCATTTTATACAATATAGATTGTTTTAAAGCAGCTTTACAGTAATAACAGGAAAATTATTCAATGATGCAAACAGTTCATTTTGGCTATACAGCAGCCCTAAAATAAAACAGTGTCATTGTTCAGTTGAAGTCAGTTCAGCAATGATTCAGTTCCATTGTAAAGATCATCAATTATTAAATTAGTTCATTTCATCTATAAAGCAGTTCTGCAGAAAAAGTGATGTCATCAACCAGCTCAGCTCAGTTCAGTTCTTATCCAATAGTGTCAGTGTAGTCAAATCAATAATATTGTTGAATACTAAGTGTCCCCAACTAAGCAAGCCAGAGACGATAGTGGCAAGGAACCCAAACTCCATCAGGTGACAGAATGGAGAAAAAAACCTTTTGAGAAACCCTGCTTCAGTTCTTGTGGTCTTTGCTGGGTTCTTGTGGTTTTGTGCTGATGGCTGTTGTGTCGACAAGACCTTCACAGGGGATTGTCTAGTTGACAGGATCTCTGCTGAGCTTCAGGGCTGCATTGTGGTCTAGGTGCAGGTCCTTCATCTGATCTGGATACAGACCGGATACGGCTAACTACAGTAACCTCGGGATAAACAGAGAGATTAATATTAGCGTAGATGCCATTCGTTTTACGATGTAACAAGTAGAGTTGGGAATACTTGAGGTCAGGAATCAGATACTTATTATGAAATAAAATTTTTGATTCTTCTTATCAACTCCTTTGTGACAATTTCAATATGACTTTAAACAATTCAAGCGCGAGAAGACTCGCGCGTGGTTTTCTGTGCTGCACACACATCAAAAATGTGCGCACAGAAAAAAAACTGATTTTAAAACATTCAAGTGCGAGACGACTCGCGCACTGTTATCAGTGCTGCAGGCATGTGTAACTAACTATGGGCAACTCTTAAAGTGACAGCTGTTGCCGTCTCTGTAATAACACTAATCAAACAACAAAAGACAGAGAAAATTCAATTGTTCTTGACTGAATTACTTTTGTAATTATATTTGTAATGTATATTTTATTTATAAAGTGCAGTGTTATTTTACATTTGATTTACAGTTTCTGTACCTGAATACCTGAAAATCTTAAAACACTGTTTATTTCAATCGTATCTTTGTTCCGTTGTATCTATTTGTTTCGATTTGCTAATTTTTTATTTGTTCTCTTTTAATTACTGAGTGTTTATTTGTCTTTTATAATGCTTGAAATGTATATTAGTAAGGCTATTTGTTTTTTTTTATGGTATTTTTCCCCTTAGCTGTCACCCCCCTTTTTGAGAATGGGGGTTAAAATGCACTATTCAAACTTAAATGGTTGTAATTCAAGAATGCTTTGGAATATTTACCCAAGTTTGGTCTTGTTTTAAAGAAAACACTCAGCAGATTATTGCTGAAGTGAGAACACTTCAAAAAATGAAAGTATGAAAAAGTTATGGACGTTTAAATTTACAGTAAATCTAATATATAAAATAATTTTTATTTTATTTTATATAATATATATTTTACATAATATTTTTTACTATAAAATTATTTTAAAATCAAAGCCATAAATCTAACCAAGTTATGTTCCAAATTTGAAGTTGATATCACAAAAATTGAAGTTCCCATGAGATTTTGTTTAGGCGTAGTGCCAAAAATAGCCACTGGGTGCCATTGAATTCCATTGAATTTAGTTGTATACATTCTGCCTTAACAAATTAATACATTTCTGTCCAAATATCAATTCTGTCACAAAATTTGGAACCTTGAGACAGACCTTTCTGACAATATGTGTTTTGTCAAGATTAGAAAAGGTTTTGATCATAAATTATGAAATATAATGATGCCCAAAAGGGGAGGAGCCTGATAAAATAATGTAGAGTACCGTTTCTATGGTAACGCAACGTTCAATTATAAAACGGTTTTCACAGGATGAATTCTGAGTTTAGAAGCTTTCAAATGATACCTAGTTTATGATAACTGCTAAAAGATGTGATATAATAAAAAAAGGCGATAAAAAAGATAATATTATATTTTAGAGGATAATATATATATATATTATAATTTTTAGAGGATAATATTATATTATAATTTTTTATTGAAAAATACTAGATTATATGTTTTATTATGAACTTTTAGCATAAAAACAGAAGTTTCAATGATTAAAAGTGGGTGCATCGACTTTTTGTGACAAAGGTCAGACCTCCTGTTATGATGCAGATTTTTTGAGGTGCACTCTTGTCATAAATTCATCAATTACTCTTCCTACATAATTTGTAACACAAAATAGGGGTAGAATATCTATTTAGAAGTCTTAGACCTTTCCAACGATATATAATTTGTCATAATTAGATTAGGATTTAATAGAAATATAGTGAAGTAAAGTTAGGCGTCCCGGTAGCGGGACGGTGACAGTTAAGGGATTAAACCACATGCAAACATTCAAATGTAAGTGTTCTTTAGCCTGTTGATTTTTGTTCATGATATTCAGCTAAAATTAAATGTTTTGCAATAAGACACAATGTGAATGATATCTAAGTTTTTTTTTGTTTGTTTTTTTACCTTATTGGAATCAAAATTAGGAATCGATAAGAATCGGAATCGATTAGCAGGATCGAAATCAGAATCGTTAAAATTCAAACGATACCCAACCCTAGTAACAAGTACATTGGGTGTTATGGGAAGTGTTCCTGGTTCCGGTTGACCTAATTTATGCAGCCTAACAATCTTTTAACGGATGTGAATAATGGAAATGTGATGATGTTTTATGTGTATGCCAGGTTAAAGAGATATGTTTTTAGTCTAGGTTTAAACTGACAGATTGTGTCTGCTTCCCAAGCAAGGCTAGGAAGACTGTTCCAGAGTTTGGGTGCTAAATATCAACTGGCCAGAATTTTGAGATTGCAATAGATGAGACACAGACTATAATGCGTTAAGAGCTCGCTCAAGTACTGAGGAGCAAAACCATTTAGTGCTTTGTAAGTAAATAGTGTTAGGGGTAAACGGTTAACCCAGAATGTTTATGATGAATGATGAATGATGAATATGATGAATGAAGACCCGGAGTCAGAATTATAATAAATTAAAGAAAAATTTTACTGAAGATAGTTTGCAGTTTCATCAGCAGAAGTCAGCTTCAAGACTCACACGGGAGATCGTAGGCCGCCCCGCTTACAGTTACAAAAATCAAAGCAGTTATACCCTTCACCAAGGTCTAAGCTACGTCCTTGCTTCAGGTTGCAGTTTCTGATTGGCTAAGAACACATAGTCTAAGCAAATTTCCACACATGGATAGATAGGAGAGTCTGTCGCCATTAGTCAAGATAGTTGTCGCACGATTCCTAGATTTAGGTCTTTAGTAAATTATATGTTATTCCCCCGGTTTTACAAACAATGCTTTAGTAAATTACATGTTATTCCCCCGGTTTTACAAACAATGCTTAAATATATTCCCAGACTAAAATGCATGTTTGAGCTGTTTTAACTGAACACAATTTGCACTGACATATCTTAAAATATGTCAGTGCCATTGTTTTGTCTCAAGATGCACACCAGTAATGTTTTTTTTCTAAGGCACATTTAAAATAAATCCTAATAGCTCTACTATTTTATAATCTTTTTTTTTTTTTTTTTCAAAACACATTGTCGGAGAGGTCTAAGACTCGAGGTTCTATATTTGGCAACTGTTTTGTGATAGAAGTGATATTGTGACAAATTTATTTGTCAAAGGAGAACTCATAAAACAAATTCAATGGAATATGGGTGTCACCCGGTGGCTATTTTTGGTATAGCGCCTAAACAAATTATATTATAATTATATTAAAATATATTATAATTATATTGCTATTATAACTGCGCTTATTTCCGTTGTTGGTATAAGTAGCAGTGGGTGGTAATAGACAAAAAATGTACAACTGTAAATTACACCCTTATACCATCTTGCTGGTAACGTTTCTTTTGTCATTCAGCAATCCTGCAGCCTGAACCACTGTAGTGAAACCACCCTTACATTCCACTCTTAGATTCACTTTGTAAGGCCCACCCAATTGTCTCAACGACGGTTTCCAATTGAGCGGGTAAAGGTTACCTGCGTGTCTTTTCA
The DNA here is from genome assembly GCF_029890125.1 of Rhinichthys klamathensis goyatoka. Taxonomy (NCBI): domain Eukaryota; kingdom Metazoa; phylum Chordata; class Actinopteri; order Cypriniformes; family Leuciscidae; genus Rhinichthys; species Rhinichthys klamathensis. The sequence goes on along the minus strand of NW_026607121.1, from coordinate 767,561 downwards.
GTGCGCAAAGTAATGTTATTCCAATTAAAATGTATCTAGGTTAGGTTGATTTAGGTTACAACACTAATTGTCTATTGGTCATTGGTAAAATAGTTTAACTAAACATTTGACTATTCTATTTAACTATTTAGTTTCAAATTACACTCATTCATTCAGATTCCTATGACTGATGTTATAGTGCTGTTGACATATACATCATTGACAATGTAAATGTGCTAGTGCTTTAAAAAAGTATATTTAGAAAGATGAACTGGAATCCATATTGAAGTGTGAATGTGTTTTGAAGAGGATAAAAGAGAATTAGATCTCCTCAGCTTCAAAGAAAATGCCACTCTAGTGAACATTATAGACCAGCTAATACCCCACAAAATATTACCCCTTCAAAAGGATGCCCTTGGTTGATGTCCATCTGATATGATTCTCATTTCAAGTCTTACAGGTAATTGTAAGGACAATAATATCTGACATTCTCTCTGTGTCTGTCTCTTTTTCGATAGTGCAGGGTGGAAGAGTCTTTATTCGGGACTGGAGGACACATACATCAGCTCAAAGCCCTAGAGTAACCTCCAAGCACAAACCCCTTCCCTCAGGTGCCTTGAAGACCCGACTCTGCTGGTTCCACACCCACCATCCTCACGGATGCCCTCTGCCCAGTGAGGACTGTGCTTTTGCTCATGGAGCGACTGAATTGAGACCCTCCACAAAACCTAAAAAGATCATTTGAACCTGAATGGAAGCTTGTTTTGGCTTTATTAATAGCATTTGACCTGACATTTGGACAAAGAAAAAACTCAACAATATTTGTTTTTTACCTATCCTAGTTGCACCCTTTTTCTTTGACTTTTTTTAAGTAACAATGTATTTCTGTTGTATAAAAAACATGTCAAATGAACATTGCCAATACTGTCCAGACTTTATCTAATAAATCCAAACCTGTGTAATGAGATCCATCTACTTTCATTCCATGAAATCCCCCCACTGGAGCATAAAAAGGCTTGTGTTGAGAGAGGCAATGTGCTGTGTAAATGTTAGAAGCATAAATAATTTGGAGGGCCATGTGGGGGGTTGAAACCTCTGTGGGTCACTGCCCCTCTGCTCAAATGTCAGCGGACAGGATGTTCCTCTCAGACCTGTGGGGGTAAATCGAGGTCAGGGTCTCTAGGTGTACATCATAGATGCAGATTAATATGTTTGATTCAAACAGAACAAATATTAGATTAATCACACATCTATTTTCTGAACTAAAAAGGCTTTGTCGAACTTAACATTTACAAACAGGAAAATGGTCTCATTGTATCCACTTGTCGGAGAAAGTACAGCACAAACTGCCGGTATCTATATCTATGGACTTTTAAAGGGTTAGTTCAGCCAAAAATGAAAATTCTGTCATTAACTACTCACCCTCATGTCATTTCAAACCCGCCAGACATTCGTTCATCTTCGGAACACAAATTAAGATCTTTTTATTGAAATCTGAAAGCTTTCTGTTCCTCCATTGACATCCTATGCAACTACAACTTTCAAGCACCAGAAAGGTAGTAAAGACATCATAAAAGTAATCCATGTGACTCCAATGCTTTAACCTCAATTATATAAAGTGCTTTGTGCAAAAGAACACAATTTACCACTTTATTTACAAAATATTATCTCTCTTAAGAATTAATTAAATAGTAGCTTGATAGAAGGTTGGGAGTAACTTTGAAGAATTTTGAAGACTCTATAAAAAAAATATTAAAAAAAACACATGGCATAGTAATTTAGAAAATGCTTAATAAAAATCAGATGGGAAATCGTCAGGACCTGTGGCCTTGCCTGTTTTCAAGGAAGCAATCGCATCAGCTATTTCTTCAATTTGAATATCCTCATCCAAAAAATCACACAGTCTTCTCTACAGTGGGGAAATCTAATTTATCTAAAAAAGTATTAATTAAAGATACATCTTGAGGAGATTCCGAGGTGTACAAATTTCCATAGTATTGTTTAAATTGAGTTTATTTCTTTATAGTCAGTGGTAGTAATTCCTGAAGGTAACTTAAGTTGGGGTATCAAGCCTGACGTCTGCGATTTGCGAATATGATAAGCTAAAAATTTACCCATCTTAACAACAAAATCATAGACCCTATGTTGAGCTCGTAAAAACAGATTCTCAGCCTCTACCAGATCATATTTTGTCTGCAAAATCTGACATTCTTTATAAAGGTTGGAAGATGGATTCAGTGAGTACTGACCAATCGCTGCACATTTTGAAAGAGATATAACTTTTTTTGATGACCTATCAAGTCGTGGACACATCACACAGTTAAAATCTCCTCCCAAGATTAATGAATGAGAGTGAAGGTCAGGTATACATGATAAAAAAGAGGTGATAAAGGAAACGTCATCATAATTGGGGCATAGACATTAGCAAGAATTAGGGGGATTGAAAACAAAGTTCCTGTTATAATGACATATCTGCCCTTATGATCTGCAATTACTAGTGATACAGCAAACAGAGTGGATTTATGTACCAGAATGCCACAGCCCCTGGACTTGTGAATGATAGACTTGACCCACCCAAGTCTTTTTTCAATCTAAAATGGTCAGAAGAACAGAGGTGAGTTTCTTAAAGAAACACAAAACTGGCTTTCAGTTTCCTAAGATGAAATCAGAACCTTATTGCGTTGGACTGGATTATTCAAACCTTTACAGTTCCAGCTAACCCATCTCACCAAACCATCTTCATTAGCCCTACCACCTTTTTTCTTTTGAAGAAGAAAAAAGGAGAAAGACCAAAAATATTATTGTAAAACCCAAATAGTTATGCAAGTAACAGTAAGTACAGAAAAGAATGAAAAAAAAAACCCTAGCGCAAAGCCTGGCATAAGCTGCCCACCCCGGCTCGCTTTCCGCCAAATATCCTCCTTGACGTCATAGCGATGGAAGCAAATTACGAAGGCTCGTGGACGGCTTTCCTCTGCAGGTTTCAGTGCAAGTGTACGATGTGTGCGAGCAAGGAGTGGAGGTTCAGGCAGATCAAATATCTCCACCAAAGCATCTGCCACGAACTTCGAAGGTTGTGGGCCTTCCAAACCTTCCGGAATTCTCACCAAGCGAAGATTGGATCTGCGGGAACGACACTCTAAATCGATGCACTTAGCTTGCAGTGAGGCGATCTCTTTCTGGAGAGAAACGACCGAAGGCTCAAGAGAGTGAAGACTGCTCATCCATTCTGAGGTAGCGGTCTCCAGGCTTGTTAAGTGCTCACTCAGGGTTTTGAGGTCTTCTTTCAAAGATGAAAATGTGTTATGCATTTCTTCTTGTACCAGGGAAATTTTGCCTCGAATTTCAGCGGCATGCGTGGCAAATTTGGCGTGAATTCCACTTTCAAGCCTGTTTATGCCATAATCGCAACAACCTCAGCCTGGAAAGTTCAACCGTTTCCAAAGACGAAATTTAAGAGCTGGTTTGCAGAGCTCCTGACTTATACAGCCTCACATGGCAGATGCTAAACCGGGAGTCTCAGGACGCGTACTTTCATGTCTTGATTCTCCCTCGACACAGGCCGTTCCTATGCTTTGCGTTCGAGGGTCGGACACATCAGTACAAAGTCCTTCAGGGTGTCCCTGTCTCCCCCGACTTTTGTGTTGAGGCTGCCCTTCTTCCCCTTAGACAATGCAGCGTTTTCAAAACGTCTCTGTCACCAAACCTTCAGCCCGTGGTCAGACCCTTCGTTTCTACAAGGAGTGCCCCTAGAACAGGTGTCCAGGCATGCTGTTGTCTCCACGGATGCCTCTACCACCGGCTGGGGAGCCACGTACAACAGGCATTCAGTCTCAGGGATTTGGATGGGTCCCCAACTGCATTGGCATATCAACTGCCTCGAGTTGCTAGAAGTAGGTCTTGCACTGGCCCGCATAAAAGGGCATGGCGTACATCAACCAGAATGGTGGTCTACGCTCCCGTCACATGTCGCAACTCGCCCACCATCTCCTCCTATGGAGTCAGAAGCATATGAGGTCGCTTCGTGCCATTCACATTCCGGGCGTGCTCCATCATGCAGCCGACGAGCTCTCACGACAGCCTGCGCTTCGTTCTCAGAACTCTCACTCCTTGGGTCAGCCCCTCCCTGGCGCATTCCTCTGAGGAAGGATCTGCTTTCTCAGAGACAGGGCACCTTATTGCACCCACGTCCAGACCTCTGGAATCTCCATGTCTGGTCTCTGGACGGGACGCGGAGGTTCTAGTTGACCTACCCCAGGAGGTAGTGAACACCATCACTTCGGTGTGAGCACTGTCTACGAGACATACTTACGCCTTGAAGTGGAACCTGCTCTTCCGAATGGTGTTCTCACCGAGAAGACCCCCTGACTTGCCCGATCAGGTATAGCTCCTAATCGGAAGCCTGTCTTTCCCTTGACAGAGTCTGCACTGTCGTCTCCTCCAGGTGTAGCCTGGACCAGATAGCTTAGAAGAACTTAGATGTTGCAACAGAAACTATTGACTCTTTTTTCCAGCACTTTAGACACGGTTGCTCCTCTGCACTTAAAGAAGATTAAAGAAAATAGTTCAATGTCGGTGTACAACGAGTACACTCAGGCCTTTAAAGGACCACTTCACCCATTTCAACATTAATCTTTATTGAAAGTGGGTCAAATATGTAGTCGAAATGTAAAAGAAATTTTGAATTTGGTGCCCTCTTGACCGAGAAAAGACAGAAAATAACTTTTGGGCGCATTTGTATGTAAGACAACAACTCCCACAATGCACCACATTGCACAGCTCCGCAAGCCACTCCCACTAATCCAGAACAGCAGCGCAAACATCACAAATCACTCTTCCGTCTACAAGGCTAACGTTAGCTGCCACCAGAGTTAGAAATTCTTTTCACACAAAATTTATAGTTATTTGGCTGTGGCGAGCAGGACGAGGGCGAGGGACGTGAGAGGACTGCGCGAGGCCGGTGGCGCGAGTGATAATGAACGACACCTGTGAGACGCACGCTCTCTCTCACCGAGGAGCGGACGCATAAAACGAGGAGAGACGACAGTCCAGATCGAGAGAGGAACAGGCCAGATTTTATGTTGTGTTTTGTTTCTGTTGTGTGTGGCCAACAGTGAGGGACTGCTGGCTTATACTTTTGTTTTGTATTTGTTTATTTTACTATTAAAATGTTTAAATGTTTGCCGGTTCCCGCCTCATTCTTCCCACAACAACGAACCCCGTTATATTGGCAAACTCATTAGTGAATTACTCCTCGTTTGTATTTCTTTCTATATAACGTTATATGGTGAATTATTGCATAATACCTGGATGTTCAGTCAGAACATATGCGGTGCGACACTAGGATGGTTCACATCACAACACAAACGTCCGTGTGCTCGTCTGATTCAGAGATTTCGTCCAGGAGAAATTGCCATCGTTGAAATTCTCTGCAGCAGACGGACTCTATCTGTGTCCGTAGCGCACAGCGAGAGCCCAGGCACCAGTAGTCAGCCCAGCTCTAGCCAGTCCGGGCTCCTCGTCCGCCTCCTGTTCCTCCATCAGCCTCAGCTGCTCTTCAATATATTGCGGCTCGTAAAGATAGCCACGAACACCGGATTCGAGTAGCAGAATTTCAAAATCCTCTTCTTCCATATCATGTTTAGTTTCTTCCGTCATTGTCGTAGCTTCCTATCTCCACAGCCCTTGTTAGCTTAGCTTCCAAACAAGATGGCTGATATTGCTTTCTGTATCTGCAAGTGAAGTCCCACCCACTGATCTGTAATAGGTCTGTAGCGTGAGTGGGTCCCACACCCTGAATAAATGATGAGCTTGTGTTTGTAGTCTCTACACTTTTCAATGAAATGTGACTTCCTGCTTATTGTGACGCAAAATGACGATTTTTACGTCACAATAAGCAGGAAGTAAAACACTTAAATCCTTATTTCTCCCATCTCAGGGAAAAATAAAGGAAAAATCCACGACCATAATAATATATGACTGGGTTTCTAACAATACAAAGCTTAATGCAAATGGGTGAAGTGTCCCTTTAAGAGAGCAGCCAGAAAAATGGAGCACAACTGGAAGAAAACAAAACTAGATGTGTTTCGCATTTCGTGGAAAGAAAAGCATTATTGCATACAAAAATGCCGTAAAAACTTCTTGATCTGTTTATTTTTCGACACGCTTAGAAGAAAACAAAAACAACCCTAGGTATTTATTTGATACAGTGGCTAAATTAACGAGAAATAAAGCTTCAACCCCAGACGTTTCCAAACTTTATGAACTTGCAAGATTGATAATATTAGAAAGAAAATTATAACCATGCAACTAGGGTTGGGTATTTTTTTAATTTTTATTATTCCGATTTCGATTCTGCTTATCGATTCCAATTCTTATTGATTTCTAATTTCGATTCCAATAAGGTGAAAAAAAAACGTCTTCACATTTAGTCTTATTGCAAAACATTTAATTGTAGCTGAATATCATGAACAAAAATCAACAGACTAAAGAACACAAAGAATGTTTGCCTATGGTTTAAAAATACCATAGAAAACAACTAGCCTAACTAATATACATTTCAAGCACTATTAAAGAAAACTAGAAAAAAAAGTTTGATGAGACAAACTTTAAGTTGGCTTGAGAAAGCCGGACCAGAGAGTTTGAAGAAGTTTAAAGTAGTTTGGAGTTTGATAGATGGATTAGTTAGAAAGAAAGAAAATGATTGGTTAGATAGATAGATAGATAGATAGATAGATAGATAGATAGATAGATAGATAGATAGATAGATAGATAGATAGATAGATAGATAGATAGATAGATAGATAGATAGATAGATAGATAGATAGATTAGTTAGAAAGAAAGATGGATTAGTTAGAAAGAAAGAGATTAGTTAGAAAGATAGATTAGAAAGAAAGATTAGTAAGAAAGAAAAATTGATTAGTTAGAAAGAAAGATAGATTAGTAAGAAAGAAAGAAAGATGGATCAGTTAGAAATAAATAAATAAAGATAAATTAGTTAGAAATAAAGATAAATTAGTTAGAAAGAAAGAAAGAAAGATGGATTAGTTAGAAAGAAAGAAAGAGATTAGTTAGAAAGTAAGAAAGATTAGTTAGAAAGAAAGAAAGATAGATTAGTTAGAAAGAAAGAAAGATAGATTAGTTAGAAAGAAAGTTGGATTAGTTAGAAAGAAAGAAAGATGGATCAGTTAGAAAGAAAGAAAGAAAGATAGATTAGTTAGAAAGAAAGATGGATTAGTTAGACAGAAAGATAGATTAGTTAGAAAGAAAGATGGATTAGTTAGAAAGAAAGGTGGATTAGTTAAAGAAAGATAGATAGATTAGTTAGTTAGAAAGAAAGATTAGTTAGAAAGAAAGATAGATTAGAAAGAAAGATTAGTAAGTAAGAAAGAACAATTGATTAGTTAGAAAGAAAGAAAGAAAGAGAAAGAAAGAAAGAAAGAAATATTAGTTAGAAAGAAAGATAGATTAGTTAGAAAGAAAGAAAGAAAGAAAGATAGATTTGTTAGAAAAAAGAAAGAAAGATTAGTTAGAAAGAATGAAAGATTAGTTAGAAAGACAGAAAGATAGATAGATTAGCTAGAAAGAAAGATGGATTAGTTAGAAAGAAAGAAAGATAGATTAGTTAGAAAGAAAGAAAGATAGATTAGTTAGAAAGAAAGATGGATTAGTTAGAAAGAAAGAGATTAGTTAGAAAGATAGATTAGAAAGAAAGATTAGTAAGAAAGAAAAATTGATTAGTTAGAAAGAAAGATAGATTAGTAAGAAAGAAAGAAAGAAAGATGGATCAGTTAGAAATAAATAAATAAAGATAAATTAGTTAGAAATAAAGATAAATTAGTTAGAAAGAAAGAAAGAAAGATGGATTAGTTAGAAAGAAAGAAAGAGATTAGTTAGAAAGTAAGAAAGATTAGTTAGAAAGAAAGATAGATTAGTTAGAAAGAAAGAAAGATAGATTAGTTAGAAAGAAAGAAAGATAGATTAGTTAGAAAGAAAGTTGGATTAGTTAGAAAGAAAGAAAGATGGATCAGTTAGAAAGAAAGAAAGAAAGATAGATTAGTTAGAAAGAAAGATGGATTAGTTAGACAGAAAGATAGATTAGTTAGAAAGAAAGATGGATTAGTTAGAAAGAAAGGTGGATTAGTTAAAGAAAGATAGATAGATTAGTTAGTTAGAAAGAAAGATTAGTTAGAAAGAAAGATAGATTAGAAAGAAAGATTAGTAAGTAAGAAAGAACAATTGATTGGTTAGAAAGAAAGAAAGAAAGAAAGAAAGAAAGAAAGAAAGAAAGAAAGAAAGAAAGAAAGAAAGAAAGAAAGAAAGAAAGAAAGAAAGAAAGAAAGAAAGAAATATTAGTTAGAAAGAAAGATAGATTAGTTAGAAAGAAAGAAAGAAAGAAAGAAAGAAAGATAGATTTGTTAGAAAAAAGAAAGAAAGATTAGTTAGAAAGAAAGAAAGATTAGTTAGAAAGAAAGAAAGATTAGTTAGAAAGAAAGATTAGTTAGAAAAAAAGAAAGAAAGAAAGCTTAGTTAGAAAGAAAGAAAGAAAACCAACCCAAACTGGTTTTAGATAGATCTTTAAGGAAAATTACAGAAACTGGGAAGGAGGGGTTTTACGATGACAAAGAAACTGTATAAAATGTGCTGTCTGTGAAAACCAAGCAGGTCTTTTCCTTTTCAAAACTGGGTGGCTGCGGTTGTGAAAAGGGTCCTCAAGAATAAAACCCTTTCTCTTTATTACAGTTTGCCTCTTGAAAGTTTTCTTTGAAAAAAGCAGTCTCTACCAGTTGATCTACGAACGCCGATCCAAGTGCGCTGGTGAGATGTGAACGAGCTATAAGTTGTGATAAGGTGAGCGCGAACAGCAGGCTTGGATCGGCGTTCGTAGATCGACTGGTAGAGACTGCTTTTCAAAGATGGCTTCTGCTTGTATACGCGAAGTTGACTGTATGTATTAAATATCTTCTTATTAAACTGTCTGGACACTGACAAAGTTCTCAATGCTTCGGTTTGAAGGTAAGGACCCTCATTATGCTACCGTGCTAGTGTGGGGCTATTTTGAGCCTTGTTAGTGGTATTAACAAGCGATTTTTATTTGTCATTACTCGATGCCCAATATACTAGCGTTATACTAGCTTTATAGGCTAAACTGTTTTTAGAGATAAAACTATTTACATTCGATAATCATGAAAACAAATCTCAGATAACGGTTGACTAGGTAACAATGTGTAATTAGACCAAAGGTTCATTTTGTGCCGGAGTTCTCCTTTAAGTTTTACTCTGAGGAGCCGAGACGGTGTGGTACAGCAATTGTGGCGACAGGACGTAGCGTCTTTCAGGGAACGGGGGTTACATTAGTAACCAAGATGTTCCCTATCAGTCAGTAATGTTCAAAGTTACATCCGAACTAAACTGACGAATTGGTATCCCAATTCAACTTTGATACTGCTGTGATCGATTGCTCCTGTCTGCCTTGCTGCTGGTCTGCATCTGTAAGCACCGTATAGCTTTCTGTTTTTAATCTCTATTTACTATCATTCCTTTTTGTTTATTGTGGCGAGCGGGGCGTGGTTCCGCGAGGTCTGTAACGGGAGAGAGAGAAAGGAGACGAGCGGTGCGTAGGTCAAGTGCAAATGACGAACACCTGTGTCTTTTTGCAGTAATTGGCGCGGAGAGACCAGATATAGCCTAAGCCACTGTGGAGTGCAAGACGAGAGAGAGGAGGACTGAGGACTCGTATGCCGCCAGTCAGTGGACAGAGAAAGAGAGTGCTGATATACAGGGCCGGTGTTGTGCCTATTTTCGACCCCCCCGCCAAATTATTACCCCCTAGTATTGGTAGGTTTAGGATTAGTTGTGGGGGAGGGGTTAGGATTAGGGGTGGGGTTAGGATTAGGCAATCAGATACTGACTTCAATGAGAGGGGTAATCATTTGGCAGGGAGTCGAAATTCGGCACAACACCGGCTCTAGCCCTTTGGTTGCCCTAGGCGAGATTGAGTTTTGCGCCCCTCCCCCCCAGTTGCATTGTACAAATACATTTTATCTGACCATGTAACTTGTAGTAGATAAATTACAATTTCTACCACCATTATTACTAATCTAATGGGCTGCTACAAGGCTAAGGGGGTTTAAGAAAATTTTGTGCATTTTAATTTTCTCTCTGTTAAATTTGCACACTGAATATGGGTTGGAGCTTTTAATTTTGAACTCTCAAAGTGCACCAGATTGATGAATTTAACACCTGTCCTTTGGAAGTCTCTGCCTCTTGAACTTAGGGAAGCCCAGTCTTGCATTCACTTGTTGATGTGTTTTTTTTTTTTTTTACAATTGCCCATTGTTTAGGCCTATACAGCGCTTTGAGAAGCTGCTTTTAAAGGCGCTTTATAAAATAAAGGTTATTATTATTATTTTGTTACAGTGTCTGTCTACATTACACTACTGCATAATAATAGTTATAATATTAATCCCATGACAGTAATAGCCATATATTGTAAAACAAATGCAATAATAAAAATAAAGGAAACTTTCATAGCCTAATAAGTTTTGTACACATTTCTATCACATTTCATTATAACCCAGCGCCACCAATTAAACAAAACAAAACGAATGGGCCGCCGATGTACGAGTTTTATGGGCCGTTCAGCCAAAAAATAAATAAATATATAAAAGTATTCGAGATGTATCTGCCCAAAAAAGCACGTCGGCCCACCAGGAATCTCCCGGTAGTCCCGATGGCCAGTACATGCCTTTGCACAATACTAAGTAAATTTATTTCGTTTGACACCTGTTATGGGAATTTTTATTCTTTCTCTTTCAAACCAATAATTGCTGCTACTACTGATTGATGTGAGCAGGTGAGATGGGTGGACGGGGAGAGACGGATGGACTTTGACCCCAAAGGTCAAAGGACAGGCAAGTTTTAGAGCAAGCAAGAGAGCATGACCAAACCCTAAAGTTCAGGTTATTATTATTATTTCCTGACGGTAGAGAACTGAACTTTAGTCTATCTATGGGTAGAAGAACAGACCTTGAGATAGTTGTATAAAAACCGCTCTCTCCCTCCTCTCCGGGTCTCACTTGCCTCGCAGAACTGTACACTGTCTACCTCTGTGGGCCAATTGAACCTTTCTTATAAGAAATAAATCATTTTACTTCTCAGACTGTCTCTTACGCATTGATGTTTGTTTAGTGAATAATTTTGCAGTTACACACCTTAATGGCTGAGATGAGAAGACTTACCTCTATATGAAGTGGTTTCAATTGTTCTGTAAAATAACTTCGCAGAGATCTTTGATGCCAGAAATATTAGACTTTATTAACAAACAAAGCCGAGCATCTCCTGCAGGGGATCACTCCCTCCAGCAGGAGATCCCTTCCTCCTGCAGGCGATCACTCCTGATCAGTGCCCAGCTTCTCACATATATCCATACATCCTTTTCCAAAGATGGTCATACACTTATAGATAGTTTTGGGTGAAGGTCTTGTACCATGTGACTTCTCAGAATAGAATTGACATTCAGGGTCTTTTTACAGAAGGTCTTGCAGCTTTCAAAGACACATAGAGTCCTTCTAGAGGACTCATACAATAAATAATTGTGTATTCTTATAAGGCTAAATTACTTGTTTTCTAAATAATAAAATCTTCAACATTCCCTCCTCTGGGGCTTATCTAAGCCCCACGTTCACTATCCTTTTCCAGAGTGTAGTTTCAAAATCCAGCCCCCTCAGTTATGCTACCTAGTGACTAAATCACGTCACCCATCCTTTACAATGACTGAATTATGCCCTCACACTCCGGAGGAGCATTCGAGCCAAACATCTCTCTCCATTTTCTTTCAGTTGTTTTTTCTTTCAATGAAAAGAGTAAAAGACTCGGAATTCTCCCTACTCAAAATTAAACCAAGAATAAGACGTTATAAGTGTTTGTATAAAGTTGGTTCAGCATTGCCTGTCATTGTCACAGTTACGTAAAATATGTCAAACATAAAAATCCATTATACAATTAAAAGTTTTCTTGCGGTGTAGATTTTTTCTTCGACCCAGACACTTTGTGCATTGTAGAATATGGAGCTAATAATATGACAAAATGATTTGAATTTGAATTGTGTAAATTTGAATTATTTGCAAGTGTAATCTAACAAAATTGAATTTTAGGTGGTAGTTTAAATAGTTCTGAATTTGATTTTTTTAAACGAATATTGAACATTTGAAATTTAACAAATTGAAAGGTTTTTATGGCTGAATTTTATAGACATGTATTTTCAAACAGCTAGTTTTTTTGTTCTGAATTCAAATACTGCAAATATTCAGTTTAAAAAAATACAGATTCAAGTTTTCAAGATGAAGAAATTCGGAACTTCAAATTCAGTTTTCTAAAATTCAATCTCAAAAATTCAAACTCAAAAATTCAGGTCTTACAGAAAGTAGGTCACAGGTCATCCACAGGGAAGAGTAGATGATCTCAGAAAAGTCGAACAGAGCATTTTGGTCCATTAGGGACTGCAGAAGGTTTCTTAAACATGAATGATTTTGTGTTTGTTAGCGTTCTCATCACTTGAGACATTTGTCTAAGCAGTCTCTGGAGTTTGTTTTAAAGTATATTTTGTGTAAAATTGATTAGAACGCCACTGTGTCACCTACAAAGACAGGACGCGAGCGGCGCGGCGCGACGCAACACAGTGCTTGAAGCGACTGTTGCAATGGTCACAAATAGGATGGGGAATCCGTGTGCTATTGGGGATTTCACGGGTCGCGTCGCTCCGCTCGCGTCCGGTCTAGATCTGCGTCGTTCGTACAAGTAAGCATAAGGTACGAGAGGGTGTGCTGTATCGTGAATACGACGCGAACCGGAGTGCTTCACGGCCGTTTCACACCGCATCCGTGAGCGGCACTTGAGCAGCGCGTCAGCGTAACTACATCGCCACTGCAGCTGCAGACGCGCGAGAGTATTCACACTTGAAGCTTTTGTACAGTCACAGCAGCTCGGCTCCAAAGCTACATATATAAGCGAGCAATTCTTTACAACGAAGTTTTAGAAGTTGGTAATTTAGCCTATAAAATTGATAGTCTTGAAAGTTTGTTATGGGGAGGTGTACAACATTCACATAAATGTTAAACAACAAAGCAACCCAGAAAACAGCTCCAATCTATTCGTTTCAGTCATACTTTCGATATGTTTACAAGACTACAAAACACACACACACAAAACCGCACACTTGGGTTTAATTTGGGTTGTAGCTGTCTGTGTTACATAAACTAAAAGAAAGTTTAAATTATATATAATATTTTCTGGCTAGTTTACACTAGTTTTTTTATATATATAATACACCATTAATATATATATATATATATATATATATATATATATATATATATATATATATATATATATATATATATATATATTATATATATATATATATATTTAAAATAAATATAATACACCATTATATTTATTTTAAATATAATATATATTTATAAAATATATATTCACCCAAACTGAATAATTTAAAACAAGTTTAAACAGGTAGCCTAATCTTCTATAGGCCTAACTATTTTTTAGTCTTCATTTTCTTCTTTTTTTTGCCTACTCAAGTTCTTGTTAAAACTCACTAGACGTGCTTATTCTGTGCATTTTGGGCACTTTTTGTGTGAAATTTTGTCCATCAAAAGTGTATTTACTTTAATTGAGCGTGGAGAAGTGCAGCAAAAACAGATTCGACGCCGAAACCCCCTGCGAAACCCCCGCTTCACTGCTGCTCACGCGCCGCTCCTGCTCGACGCTCACGCGCTTCTTCTGCTCCCGGTGTGGATGCACTCATGCACGCCGAAAGAAATACGCGCTGCTCACGCATGCGGTGTGAAACGGCCGTCAGACGTGACTTATTCACGAGACAGCACTAGCCATGAGTACCTTATTGTTTTCTAAAGCGATTACCACTCAATGATCATATTAAAGTTAAAATATATATATATATATTAGTGCAACTTTCATGAATAAAATCACCAAAAGCCTACATTCCGCTTGAAAAAAAAAATAGTCCCTGGCCGTGAACAGCAGCATAAGTTAAAATATTTCACCTGTAATTTTAGATGGCGGCAAAGACCGTCTTTATTACTGAGTCAGTCATCAATCAGTAGAGAAGACTTTAATATTGAAGGACAATTGCATTAGGTAGGTAGGCTTATTGTAAGACATTTAATGGCTAATTCACACTCGTACCTTATGCTTACTAGGCTACATGTACGACGCAGTCTAGACCAGACGCGAGCGCAGCGACGCGACCCGTGAAATCCCCAACAGCACACGGATTCCCCATCCTATTTGTGACCTAGTCTCAGCTCTTTGCAACAGTCGCTTCAAGCACTGTGTTGCGCCGCGCCGCTCGCGTCCTGTCTTTGTAGGTGACACAGTGGCGTTCTAATCAATTTTACACAAAATATACTTTAAAACAAACTCCAGAGACTGCTTAGACAAATGTCTCACGTGATGAGAACGCTAACAAACACAAAATCATTCATGTTTAAGAAACCTTCTGCAGTCCCTAATGGACCAAAATGCTCTGTTCGACTTTTCTGAGATCATCTACTCTTCCCTGTGGATGACCTGTGACCTACTTTCTGTAAGACCTGAATTTTTGAGTTTGAATTTTTGAGATTGAATTTTAGAAAACTGAATTTGAAGTTCCGAATTTCTTCATCTTGAAAACTTGAATCTGTATTTTTTTAAACTGAATATTTGCAGTATTTGAATTCAGAACAAAAAAACTAGCTGTTTGAAAATACATGTCTATAAAATTCAGCCATAAAAACCTTTCAATTTGTTAAATTTCAAATGTTCAATATTCGTTTAAAAAAATCAAATTCAGAACTATTTAAACTACCACCTAAAATTCAATTTTGTTAGATTACACTTGCAAATAATTCAAATTTACACAATTCAAATTCAAATCATTTTGTCATATTATTAGCTCCATAGTAGAAGGTCTCCTCTGGCTCATCAATCATCTTCGTCGTCCTCATTTGAGGAACTTAAATCGACCTCCAGGGGTTGTAAATATCAATTTGGTTGCCCTCACAAATTATCTTTTTTCCTGCATTTCCATTCGTTTAACCGTGGTTTTCCAACTTGTGATATTATGCAAAGTACACAACAGAATAATAACCCACTCTCAATATTGCAAATCCAAAAACATTCCTGATTTAGCAAAACATGCTCATAATTCTCCAAAGTTTAAATCACGGTTTCCTTAACTTCTGCTCTTAAGTTTTATTTTTTTCTCACACTTAATCGTATGGTTAAATTTTCCCTGCGCAGTATTATTAAGTAAAAGTGCACACTAATCTCCTAACATAAGTCATTCTACTTTTTTTTCTCATAATTGTTTTTCTCCTAATGTAGACAAAGTTTTACAATCAATCTCTGCTGATTATAGTAGTATAATTGATTCATTCTGCATTTTTGTTTCGCATGATCCATATTAATATCGGATCACAATATGTCTGGGTAAAAATACCTCTTTCCTATTTTTAATCGCTTCTTATTTTTATGAAGGAATATCAATTCTTAAATTCGAAGAATCAATCTTTTTAGTCAGTCATTTTTAGTTGATGAACGAACAGAACACTTTAGTGAATCTTCTATTTACTTAACCGCAATATGCTTTAATAGTTGTTATAAAGTTTTACATTTCACATTCTGTCAATTTTATTTCCAAATTTAAACAATAAATACCCTTTGACTTTTTTAATCTCACGTATTGTAGCTTCTCATTCTCATTGTAGCTCTTCAGTTCAAGACTACCTTAACTGAATACCTTTTCTTCTTTACTAATTTCTAAATAAACCATCATGAATAAACTAATTATGTCTTATGTTATCACTCTAACTAAGAAAGCTTCAGAGCAATATTACATTTACATCATAAAAGTCATTCAATAAACTCATTAGACAATTAGAAAAATAACTCTAGAGAACAACTTTTTGCACTCTTACATATTCCTTATATGTCCATTTCTTTTTCTGTATATTGAACAATCTAAAAGTTTTTATATCAACCATTTAAACCATTAGCATCATAACTTCCTTATTATTAAAACGTCCTTATTATTAAACTTCCTTGTGTTTGTATGTAACTTAATTTTAATCTTCAATACTTCTGTTTGGTTGACCCATTATCTGACCTTATTTCTGATAGACTTCTAATCTAAGGATTACTTCTCTGTAAGAGATTTAATTTCTGTTCCTGCCCCTCCTCTGTTGATTTCATTGCTTTTACCCATCTATATCATGTCCACATACTCCTTACCAAATGTTTTAATAGTCATTCTGATACTGACATATGGCCTATATTTGCCACAAATTTCACAAAACTTTGCAAAAATGCCTTTTAATGCCTTTAATTTTAACTTTATTTTAATTTAATTTCCTTATTCTTAATTAATTTTGCCTTAATTTTAATTTCCTTACCTTACTCCCCCCTTTGCGCACTGGTTTAATACCATTGCGCATTTGGATTGAGAATATTCAAAAGTATTGTTGGTTCAACAATCTGTCCTTCATGTGAATGCCAAATATCTATTTTTGACCCCCCTCTGGTGCCATATAGATTGTTCAGAAGGGCCTGTTTGTTATTGTTTCAATAACTTCCTGTAAGTCTATAAACTTAAACACTACTTTATATAATTTATAATTAGTCAATAGCATATTGAATCAGTTCATAATGTTATGAATTAAAATCTAATATTTGTTAATATCCAATGTTAATACTTGCTTTAATTTCAACTGTAGCCTTAAATTAATTAGGTATTCCACTGTATTGACAATTTGCAATGGAATCTATTTTAAAAGTTATTTTAAGTTTCAAATTTTAATTTTCCTTCATGCTTATTTCAGACAGTGCTATGTCAATTTTCTTGAATAAGTTGTTACCATTCATTATTTTAGTTTATTTTCTTAATTTGTCTTTATCATTGTTTTTACATTGCTTTAATATATTTTTCTCTTCAATCATTTTTCCTGGTGGGGTTATTATTAAGTTGCTACTGCATCTATTTAAGGGCTGAACATTCAATTGTAGGGAAGTTTGGTTGATGTTGACTATTGTTTGAGCTTGTACTCATCTCTGGAACAGCTCCTCTCATTCCTGCGTTTCTGGTCAAGTTTGTCTTCTCTTTCCATTCCTGTTTTGATCATTTTGTTATTCTCTTGTCATCTTTACATCTTTTACCAGTGTGACTCTTGAATCGTTCGTTGCAATGGACTTTTTTCTGTCATTGTCAGCGTCCTTGATCCCTCACTTCTGTTGTGGGGGGTTGCTGAAATCTGTTGGTGTATTTTAAGTTGAGAGGACTCAAATGTCACTCTGTTGATCATTTCTTCTGAAATTACAAGGCACAGTCAATGGCTCTTTTTGTTAGACTCGTCCCAGAACCCTTCCTGGAATTGAGCTGCTTTCATCTGTGAATTAAAGCTTCATTATTTCTGTTAGTGACAACATCATGTATTTTCAGTCATCTGCTGATCTGGCCTATTGTCCTTCCTGGTGTTTCCTGTAGAAAAGATAATGTGGGCCGAGTGCTGTCCTTTCTGCTTTCATTAACAGCAGGACTTTAATCCATATATTCCCCTTGTTTTTCATATAGTTAGCTTTTTATCCTCATAATTGCAATTTCTTTACATTTTTCTCATAATAAATCTCCAATGTACTCTTAAAATTAGTCATTTCAACTCAGTTATCTCTTTGTCTTGAGTTCCACTATCTGCACACTATATATGAGGCATCTTGGATAACACTCAACCCACTTTTTTACAAGACAAAAGTTACCAGACAACATTTCATACTTTTGACAAAGATCAGCTCCTCTTGATGTGCTGCAAAGAAAGTCAGATGTGTTATGCGCTAAGCAATTGTGGCACTGTTTTTCTATTTTTTATTTTTATTTTCATTATAATTTCAACCAGGAATTTTAACCAAATTCATCCATGGTCATTATTTATTGGGCAGAATTTGCCCTGTGGGCCCACATATTAAAGTTTTAAATACAGCTGTATTGGCAAAATAATTGATTTGCCTCAGTGCTTCTTCAAACACCATCTCTCACTCCATTCACACTCAGTCACTCTCACACACACTGGCCAGCAAGCATACATTCTTGCAAGTTGTGCTCTAAATGTGGCATCTTATAATTTTAGCCACAAGGTCTGATCAGGTCAACATAACTATGTCAAACACTATTGAGAAGTGTCAGTGGTCGTAAGGTTTAGTCTAAGTCCGCTGTTGTAAACCCTTTTTTCTTTTTACAAATTCTAATAGATTAAATATTTCAGAATAATAGGCCTGCCATTTAATTTTTCAAATGCATTTTGTCATTTGTTTGTCTAATTTTTATATTCTTTTTGTTTTTGCTCATGAGCTGCTTTAAGAATAATTTTGGAGATCTCTGCATAATCTTGGATCCATGGCCAACAACATTTCCATCTCATTATCCCAGTTCTGACAGCATTTGCGTTTTCATCATTTTGGAGTTTTGGAGTCATTTTTTCCTCCAATCTATCTCTAGAAAATTACCAAAACAAAATGGAGTGACCAGTATCATTGTTTTGTCAACAATAATAATTATTCTTTGGCATTTTGTGTCAATCTTTTTTCTTTGCCAGAGAACAATTCTATCATGCTTTTAGCCCTATGAACTTTTTGAATATAATAGCCCTCACTAAACCAAATCCAGCCTCAGTCTTAACTATTTGGTGAGTTAAGCACCCACTTCTCTCTGTCAATGGACTTTCTTTTTTTTTTATATAGAGCTGGACTTGTACCTACTGATAAAGCAGAGAGGGTTAGTTTAGCAGAGAATATAAAGAATTGCTTATGAGACCAGTGAATAATCAAGAAGAATAAAGTTAATCTAATAATTAACTAAATTTGCAGCAGTCTCTCTAGTGATCATTGGAGTTGTCACACCTGTGTTGCCCGTAAGGGAAGGATGTCAGTCAGTTCTTCTGTTCTCAGATCATCCGTCTTTTGAAGCTTTTCGGCTGTCGATCTGCATGTGTCGTCAGCCTGTCACTCAAAGGCCTGGTGTCGTAGACTGGAAATATAGGCTCTGTTGTTTCTCTGCCTTTTCTCAGTTTGGGCTTTTGAAAGATCCTGCCACAGTTTTGCATCTCAGGATTGTCTCTTTGTTCTCAGGAAAAGTCTCAAGTGAAAGTTTCACCTTTTCCAGCATTAAATCAGTCTTTCTCCATGCTGAGTTTCCAGAAAGTGGTCATCTTTAGGAGGGGAGCTGAACGCCCCTCACCCACTCCTTCTCTCTGCAGTCATGTCTTCTCTCTTTCGTGTCTCTGACCTTTCACCTCTTCCATTCGACACTGTCATTGAAGCCATCTGAAATTTGAACACTTAGAGAACTGTATGAATCAAATTAACTTTATAAATATTTGTTCCTGAGCAATTAGCTCTTTATCTAAATTCCATTTTAACCATCTTTCTCCTAGTTCTTTTATACTATATAATAATCACTGGTTGACAACAGCAGTTCTCCCATTCTGTTTTTAGTAAAGCAAGTTCTTCATTGCAGAAAAGAGCAAGCTATTTCTTCATTACAATATGCAGTAATAATCTAACTTTGACTATCTGAATATAATAATAATATATATATATATATATATATATATATATATATATATATATATATAATCCAATCAAATAGTTTTCCCTATCATAAAATCAGACTTCAATCTTTCTCCTATATTTGCATGCTGTGTTCAAAATAATCTAACATGGTGAATAAACTTTTCCTCAGCCATTCCCAACAATTCCCATTTACTACAATTCTAAGATTGCTGTAAATCATTTATGACTGTTGAAACTTGGTCACCCAATCCTGTTCACTTTTAGCACACTGCACTTTTCCTTAGCACAAACTTAATTATCTACAATGGAATAATTTTTCTCACTTTGTCTTCAGGGATAATGAGATACAAATTTTAGACGTCTTCAGATATAAAATATTATATTTTTAAGCACGTGCATCTTTATCTATCTTTATCTATTAATATATATCCTTACATTTATTTATTAAATATATTTTTTATAACTAACTTATTGCATACTACAATAATCTTCTAGGTTAATATCTTGAAACAATTGTTTTCCTTTACTATTTCTTTTATTTTACTCCACATCCTTTATACTTGTCCCTCACGCTCATTCACACATTCCTTGTCCCTTACAAGTGACCAGGGTCAGAGGTCACTATTTTTAACCACAGGCACAGTCAAGCAGACACACAGGATCCCACATACACTCTACGCACACTGATACACTTAAACTAGAAGATTTGCTGATACACTTCCCCAACACAGCAAAAAATAACTTTTAAAATATCACAGACCTCTGTGATTCAAGTTAGCTTACCCGAGCAGTCCATTGTCATACCTATAACAATGCGGTAACCATAAGCTAAACTTATCTGTGTGCATGCTATACTTATTATCCTTAATAAGAAACACAGATCAACTGATTATCCTTAATCAGTACACTTGTTACCCTTAACAAGTAAACAAAACAAATGATTATCCTTAATCATTACACTTGTTACCCTTAACAAGTAAACATAACAAATGATTATCCTTAATCATTACTCTTGTTATCCTTAACAAGTAAACATAAAAACTGATTATCCTTAATCAGTTCCTGATATCCTTATCAGTAAATTCAAATCCCTACGTACGTACGACAAAACCCTGTGCGCATGCTTTTGCTCATTATCCATCAAGGCCCTCTTAATGAGCAAACACAAATCCTTGCGTACGCACGACAAAACCTTTAGCGCAAAATTAGCACCACCAGTGATCATACAATCCACACAGGATTATACGAGCACTAGCAAACACTACCAGGAGCTCCCCCGCGCTATTACTTGATATCGTCAACAACAATGCATGCACTTATTTCTAGAATCAAAGATCCCCTTTTTCAATTTTTTAGTTCTTTAAATTTGGAGAAGCATTTTAAAGGTCTTACCACTCTGGCTCACTGGTGACAACACATACTTTTTCAAAAGCAAAAAACTGCTCACCTTAGAGTACACAGTGGCCACTGTTGTCTGTGAGTCACCAGTGTCGCCTTTCGTGGCTCCTTCAGCTCCTAAGCCAATCCTGCCGACAACGCCATTTGAAGTGGTTTCAATTGTTCTGTAAAATAACTTCGCAGAGATCTTTGATGCCAGAAATATTAGACTTTATTAACAAACAAAGCCGAGCATCTCCTGCAGGGGATCACTCCCTCCAGCAGGAGATCCCTTCCTCCTGCAGGCGATCACTCCTGATCAGTGCCCAGCTTCTCACATATATCCATACATCCTTTTCCAAAGATGGTCATACACTTATAGATAGTTTTGGGTGAAGGTCTTGTACCATGTGACTTCTCAGAATAGAATTGACATTCAGGGTCTTTTTACAGAAGGTCTTGCAGCTTTCAAAGACACATAGAGTCCTTCTAGAGGACTCATACAATAAATAATTGTGTATTCTTATAAGGCTAAATTACTTGTTTTCTAAATAATAAAATCTTCAACATATACTGGGCTTTCTTTTTATCTTGTTCCTTTCTCCTTTTCTTCCCTGTGCACCAGAGGGTTTAGACCGCTTCATTTTCGATCAACGCGCCAGCACTTGCCTTGCCTAACCTAACGTAACGTAACGTAACGTAACGTAACGTAACGTAACGCAACGCAACTCCCCCTCCCCCATAAGGAAATGATCGACAATAATCATCAATTTAATCTAATAATCAGGTTGACAAGTAATTAAACGTGTGGCTGAGGGGCGCCTTATGATGATCATGTTTAATAAACATGTTTTATTTTGCTTGTCATTCTAATTCTATGATTAATGGGAAGTAGGCAAAGGGCGACACTAGAGGGCGCCTGCGCCCCCAACACATTTGCCGCCCTAGCCGATCGCCTAGTTCGCCTATAGCAATCGCCGGCCCTGCTGATATAGCGGAAAGAGTTTTGTGAAGTGTTCGATTATTTCGTGCTGTAGTGAACTACGGTGAACGCGCAGTGGGCGCACCTTTTGTTTGTTCTTTAAATTACAGTTTTTCTCGATTGCTTAAACACATTTCTTGAAACTATGCCTCGTATTCTCAAAACAGTAAACACAAATCCATAACGTCTCACCCAATTCTCCAAACATCCTATTTTCAGGTCAAAATGAAGCTCTACACTCAAAACCATTCACTCTTGCTGAAAAACCAAACTTTGCCCTCAGACAGGACACACAAGCCCTCAGAAATACACACACTACAACATAGTCTTACACACTGGTGCTGTAAATTCAAAACAACATTTCCAAAACTGGTAAGTCATGTTGCTTGTGGTCCATCCATCTTTTTTTTTTTACTCGCTTCTACTCAAGATGTGTGTGAGCATCATATGACAGTAAAAGAGCACACAAACCTTATTCAAATATGGTTAAAAGTATTGGAATGGTAAAGAGTGTTGGTACATGCCTCCACTCAAGGATACAATATGATGAACAAGTCTAAGAATGTTCCACATATGGTTGAAATACCATCATTGGCCTAGAAAGATAACATTCTGGGAGTCAAGACTATAAATGGGGAAGGATGCCCTCTTCACTGTCACACTCTGCAGCCACTCTGTGTGACTGTACGACTGCTGGCCTTTTCTTGCAAGAACATAAACCTCATCAAAGACAATTGGAAATGTTTGTCTCTTATTCAGTGATAGAAATCTGTTTGCCACCACACCTCCCTGAAGGATCTGATGATGGAGGCGACGGTGAAGCGACTCAAATTTGGCTGTACTCGTTGCGCAGCCTCCCTTAGTCATACCATGGACAAGGACATGGCCAACTAAAGTGGCTTGAGTTTCATCCGAGACTGCTTGTCTGCTTGCCCTTGCCCTTCCTCCTCCTCCTCCTCTTCTCCTCCACCTATTCCTCTCCCTCCTCCTATTCCTCCTCCTCTTCCTCCTCCTCCTCCTCTTCCTCCACCTATTCCTCTCCCTCCTCCTATTCCTCCTCATCTTCCTCCTCCTCTTCCTCCACCTATTCCTCTTCCTCCTCCTCCTATTCCTCTTCCTCCTCCTCCTCTTCCTCCTCCTATTCCTCTTCCTCCTCCTCCTATTCCTCTTCCTCCTCCTCCTCCTCTTCCTCCACCTCTTCCTCATCCTCTTCCTCCTCCTATTCCTCTTCCTCCTCCTCCTCTTCCTCTCCCTCCTCCTCCTGCTCTTTCTCCTCTCCCTCCTCTTCCTCTCCCTCCTCGACCTATTGCTTAATTTCTCTGTGGATCCATTGTTCCAAAACTCAGTAAACTGATTTTTATCTTTTATAAAAGATTGTATAACCTTTTATCTATCTATCTATTGAAGGATCTGACTGATGTGTGTTCAATTTTGACTCTTAGTGTTTTCACCTGGGTAATTGTGTGCTAACTGAGCTGAAGCTGAGTTGACTTGAGTGAACAATATTGAATGCTAGTGCTTTCTAAATGACCACGTGGTGTAGGCAATGAGAAATGAAGGGATGTGTGTGTAGAGTTTTGCTGTGACAGTTCAACAAATCTGACTAATGTGTCAAAACAGGGGAATAGTGTTCATAGTTCAGTGAAATGGGTGTGCTTTTTGATAAATGGCATTATGGTTTTGAAATTTTAGTTCAAAAGCCTGGTTATAGTGTTTAAGCAATCGAGAAAAACTGTAATAAAATTGTACGAGTCCCAGACATGCCGACGCGGTCTTCTTCCTTCCAAACTGAACCTCATCACATTTATATTGCTAAATATAACTTACTCCTCAACATATATTAGATATTAGACAAAGGGGAGCTGGAGCACTGCTAGTATCCCTTGTATCCTCTGGTGCTCTTGGAATGGTTATATTAGATATTGTCTAATTTTGCCTATCACATTAATCTAAATATTGCTAGCTTTTATCTAAATCTTCATCGTTAGCACTACACGCTATTATTTCGCTAGCCTGTTAACCTGCGCGTTTTTTTTCTTGCACGTCTTTTAACAAGTCTATCAAACAACTGTGGTGAGTAGGATCAGTCAACAAACACGGTAAGTAATGTCTTCTGTTATTGTCACTTGCACTTCGTGTCACATGTATAGTATAGCATTCTCTGTCAGCGCTGAGGGCTTTACATGTGATAAATGCAGGGAGATAGTCAGGCTGACAGAGAAAACTTCAGAACTAGAGACAAGCATCCATCCACACTTTAATTGAGGATAGTAAGAGTGCAAAGGCTTTAGATACTGCTTTGGATGCGACTAGCTTAGTGAACTTTGTTCGGTTCCGGCTGTAGAGCCCGTGCAGCAGGGCAACTGGGTGACCGTGAGACGCTATAGTCGCAGAACAAAACACCACTCTTCCATTCCGATTACAATATCAAACAGATTCTCCCCACTCAGCTCAAACATGACAAATTGGGGCTCAGGTCAGAAAGCAGACAGACTGGCTAAACCGACCGTCTGCTAGTTGTCTCACATCACCGAAGTAAGATAACTTCCATCAAATAGAGACTCTTTCACCTAGATATCATCATATATAGACTGTGTCTGTTCCCCGAATTAGGTAGGCTAATACAAAAAACTCCCAAACGCATTTAACAGAAAATTTTTTAATTGATGTTCAACAAATAAAAAACATATAATACAGATGAACAAATGATAAAGCTTGGGTTGCTGAATATTCGATCCCTTACTTCAAAAGCACTTATTGTTAAATGAAAATTGTATCATTAATAGATCATTAATAAAACAATAAAGCATCTCTTCCAATAAAATATCTTTGTTATCTATGGTCAAACTGGGTTTATTAAATATTTCGTCGCCCAGCAATGAGCTGTAAAGCTTTTATTGATGCAAACCAGTTCTGTTCTCGCTCTGGTTCCTTTGGTCTCTGGATGAAAGGAGCCCCCCAACGACTTAAGCAAAGGTTGACTGTGCCATGGCCAGTGGCTCCCTGCAGTGGGCATAACCATTCAGCCTTCAACCATTCAGTTGATTTGAATGCAAAATGTTTGATTCTAAACAATCTGACTACACCAAAGGTGCATAATATCACATATAAGCTATTATACAGTTTAGATAGTGTAGTCATTTTTTTTTTTTTTTTGACAGCTTAGCAAAATCTTTTTGAAACTTCTTTGCCAAATAGAAAATACCATTCAATAAGTAGATTTCTTTCTCAACTTCTGGTTATGTTTTAACCCTCCTGTTATGTGAAAATTTTAACTATAACTTTTATGTCTGGAAATATAAATATATTTTGTTATATGATAAATTACTTAAATGGACTTCTTGCACTGAGCTTTGTGATGCACTTCCATTTTGAAATAGTACAACTAATTTATTTCCGGGTATGTGGGTCTACAGTATATTTTCAATGTGCTGTAGTCACCTAAACGCCACCTAAAATGAGTGTCCTATAATGATTTACAAATCTGGACATTTTCAGAGACAGGCCAGGAGAAGAGATATTCTGATGATTACTGTGTAAAGAATTTTCCAAACTCAATGGATCATGACATTTTAATTCAACTCAAGCCGATATGAGAAAGCTGCGGCTGGTAAACATACGCATAATTATTTCACCACAGGGTGTCAGTGGCGTATGCCACAAGGCCATGATAGACCACACGGAACCAAAGCCCGAAGGCCACAAGGCCATGATGGCGACACAGTACAAGACCACAATAGGCCACAAGGGCACTAAAGGCCAGACAGAGACAAGGTCACACAGAGATAACGGCCATAAAGCCACATAGAGACAATGTCACGTTAGCCACTCAGACTAGAAATGCAAGCTAAGACTATCGACAGGATAGATGAGTAAATGTGTGAGCATGACACCACCACCAGTATTTGCATGAGGATTACATTAATCGTTGCTGGAAAGGGCTTGCTGAGCTTTGAGGATGATTTTGGAATCGGGTCTTATATAGGATTCGAATGCAGAGGAAGACCATCTGCCCAGGATCTTGATAGCTTGAGATCAAATGAATATAGGCCTCAGCATCTGCGAACTCAGACATGTGTAAGTACCGAACTTTTATACTACAAGTATGAGAACACGTTTGGATAGATGAGAAGGTAATAAGTGGCTTAACAATTGAGTCTTCCAGGCAGAACTTACGCTAGAGCTTTAATTTCAGTCATGGCAATAAAGTTCTTTATTAAGTCAGTGAATTTGTTTATATTGAGGTCTCTGATTGAAATTACTACATTATATATATTAATGACTATATATATATATATATATATATATATAGCCTATACGGGTAGTCGTGCGATATGGCTGTTTATCAGCATGGCTGTGATTTTCCGTTTATACAACAGTTTGGCACAAGTGTCTGTGTAAATAAATAAGAAACAACATGAAAAAAAAACTCTTTTGTAGTTACGTCCTTTTACGGAACTTTTGCCATGGATTCAAATCATAAGTTTAACCCCCTGGGGTCGGTAGTCGCGCCGGCAATACCAGCTCGCTTTTTTTCTTATTAGTGCAAAAGAGACTCAAAATACTCTGTTGACATATACGTGTTGTACATCATTCAATCTTGTTAAGTGTCTATTTTTTTGTGTATACTCACAATAAAAACAAAGTGTTGTGGTTTTCGCCAAATAAAGAAAAATAATCATGATGCGAGTTCTGCCTTCTCTCTGTCAGTGAAGTCTATTCTGAAACGCATCCGAAAATTAACTGTAACTCAGAGAATATTCAGTCACACAGGCACGAGAGATACTGTATGTCTGTATAAAGCTTGAATTCTCTTCTTTAAAGTGAAGTAATTTATATAACAAAACAAATATTCTCTGTTTATATTATCTGTATGAAAAGAGAGAGATGTCAGTCGTTCTCATTATCGTTCTCGTAGCTCATTATCTACTAATGTGAACACGCCCACGGAGAGCGCGCACTATTCAAACGCAAATGATCTGAGGCAATCCATGCAAACCTGTGTACGCCCACCTCAAGTCGATAAAACACATCAAGTTTAATCAGCTTAATGTACTCTGTCATCTTGCTACGCTGTGAGGAATAATACTATCGTAATAATAATCCTGGGAAATTTACCTCAGAAGTGCCTGTTTAGTTTCACTTCGAGGAGCAACGGATCCAGCTGAGAATTGTAAATGGTAAGTTCTTTATTCTTAAGTGCTTTGTTCTAATCACGATATGGAATAGTGTCTGTATTAGTGTCGATATGGAATTGTGTCTGTATTAGTGTCGATTTTAGAATGATGCAATCATCAAATTCAACTTTTATCAACAGGGAGGCTATACAATCAGTTACAAATTATAAATATCTTGGCATTGTGATTGACCATAAGCTTAAATGGGATCTGTGGTCTGACCTCATAAGCACAAAGACACAACAAAGAATGCATTTTTTAAAGAAACTGTCATCCTTTAATGTCCACAACAAAATGCTTCAGATGTTTTATTGTTCTTTTATTGAAAGTATTTTGGCCTTCTGCATCATTTGGTGGTTTGGTAATGCTACTGAGGCACAGAAAAAGTCTGTAAGAAAAACAGTAACAATGGCCAGTAAACTATTAGGGATCAAGTTACCAAGTATGGAATATATTTATAGGGAAAGAATAATGAACAAGGCAAAAACCATTGTGGGAGACAAGAGGCACCCCCTTGCCTCTTCATTCGAACTGCTGCCATCTGGGCGACGATACTGCCTCCCTCTATTTACCAAAAATAGATCTAAATCTTCATTTGTGCCTCAAGCAATTAAGTTTTTAAACATGTAAGCTAAATAGGCAGGATGTTCAGCTGGTCTGGTATGCCTAATTTAATCGGTAGTAAGGTGTGGGGTTAAGGGGAATTATGTGTTAAGTGTATTAGTGTGTGTTTACCAGTATGTTTGAAGGTTCTTTGTGTGGTGTATGAGGTATGATGTAAGGTAGAGGTAGTCCTGCAAACAAATCTCCCTACGGGGACAAATAAAGAGAATGATTGATTGATTGTAAACCGCAAAAAGACTGTTTAAATATGAATCGCATGTCTGTGTGTGAATGAATGATCGGCACAGATGCGCGCTGTAGTAAACAACAACACGCATCTGTGCCGTTCATTCACACTGGCACTTAGATTAGTAAACATGTTATTTTTACATGAACACATCTACTAGTTTAGCTTTTACCAAACTACGTTGCTATACTGAGATGAGTATAAATCGACTGAAATATGTTGAAATAAAATGTCTTTGTATAAGCAACGTATTAAACTGCAAATTAACATTTATATGCTAATATATCATAAAAACGATATGTTACAGACAAAATATGAATGTTTAGACAAGATTTCGTTTATTAGTTTTGGATAGATTATAAAGTTTTGTATTATAAAGTAACGCTTTAGATTACAGCCCGGAAAGTACTGTGATTTTACAGCGTAACTTTTGGTAATTATAGTGTATCTATTAAAGTATTTACATGTAAGTATAAGGGAACAATATGTAAAGTCTGGGGAATAAAGGGGGAACAACCAGGAGAATTAAAACAATTATTTATACTGTAAGTATCATAGAACTAAGGGGTACTCATTCTACTATTATGATACAAAAATCGTACATTTGGGAGCAATTTAGCAAGAACATACACTCCGGACCTTTTTGTAATAATGCATACTGTAATACTGTATGGCTTTTTAATAATTACAGGGTACATATCTATGCATTTGTACAGTAATCTTTTTAACAAAAGTGCATTGAAACCTAAAACAATTGCAACTTTTGCTTAAATATTGGGGAAAGATACTCTTGGTTCATGTAGTGGTGCTTGTTACCCTCTTGTTCCATGTAGTAACAGGGTAAGTGTGACATTGCAGGCCGTAAATTAAAGTGGTGTTTGTTACCCTCTTGTTCCATGTAGTTACAGGGTAAGTACAAAAAAAAAACATCTAACGGGAGCATTTCCGTTGTGTTGCGGCTTTATTTTGTTGTATTGTAGATTTTCCATTGTGTTGTGGATTCATTTCGTTGTGTTGTGGCTTAATTCCGTTGTGTTGTGAACTTATGTTTGCTTTTTAAATGTCGTTGTGTTGTGCACTACTGGGCCACCGTACTACGGGGCACAGAGGACGCAACTCTTACTCTTGTAAATCAAATAGCTAAACATCTGCAACAACCAAAATCACTTGCTCGTGTTCTTTTTATTGATTTTACGTCTGCTTTTAATACTATGCAAATTGACATACTTTTAGAACAACTTTATAGGATGAATGTGAATTGTGGGCTCATTCACTGGATTAGAAGTTTCTTAAAGGTCCCGTTCTTCGCGATTCCATTTTTCAAACTTTAATTAGTGTGTAATGTTGCTGTTAGAGCATAAATAATACCTGTAAAATTATAAAGCTCAAAGTTCAATGCCTAGCGAGATATTTTATTTAACAGAAGTCCCCTTTCAAAGCATACAGCGAACGGCCGGTTTGGACTACATCCCTCTACTTCCTTTTTTAATGACGTAACTAGAACAGTTTTTTGACTAATCTCCGCCCACAGGAATACACAAAAAAGGGGGCGTGGTCTTGTTGCGCTCCCACGGAGAAGAAGCACTTCAGCTGCGCATGCATCTCCAATTTATGGTAAGAGGCGTGACCTTTCCGGGCAACGTGCGATAAGCTGCTGTCGAATCACAACACAGGAACCGCTGGCACAATCAGAACTCGTTACGTATTTCTGAAGGAGGGACTTCATAGAACAAGGAAGTCATCAGGCCGTTTTTTGGACAGTGAAAACAGCGGTATACAGATAAGTAAATTGTGTAAAAAATACTGTGTTTTTTTACACGCGAAACATGAACACATGTTATATTCAGCCCGTTCTCATCCTTTGGCGTCATACATGTGACGCTTTGTACATTTCGTTGAAATCTTACGCACATGGCATCCTTTAGCATCAATATGAGACGCAGAACCCAAGGCATCATACAGGTGACGCGCGTCTAAATCCAACGCACATGGCATCGTTTAGCGTGAATATGAGACGCAGATCCCAAGGCGTCATAACCGTACCCTACCCCAGACCTAAACCTACCCATAACAGTGCGTGTTATATTGACGCTAAAGGATGCCATGTGCGTAAGATTTTGACGAAATGTCATATGGCGTCACCTATATGACCCCAAAGGATGAGAATGCGTTGGTTATATTGCACACTGTAAACACAATCAAAGCTTCAAAAAAACATGAAGAACGGGACCTTTAACTGACCGCCTTAATGAATGGGGTTTACTCAGATGAGCTGGTTATAAATACTGGAGCACCACAAGGCTGCGTGTTGTCACCTCTGTTGTTTTCAATTTATATAAATGACATGACTGTGCACAGCACCAATGTTAGTTTACTTAAATATGCTGATGACATGGCCTTGGTAGGACTTCTCACAGAAAATAATGCAGCACATGAGGAAGCTTACTTTAGTCAAGTCACTTTACTGCAGGACTGGTGTCAGACTGTTAAACTGGAAATTAATGTGACTAAAACAAAAGAACTTATAATACAAACGAAACCAAGAGGGGCCAGTAACATCACCCCTGTTGTACTTAACAGCCGGCCTGTGGAAGTGGTGGAAAATATTAAGTACTTGGGTACAATCATTGATCGTACTTTAAGTTTTAATGTTAACTCAGAGAGTATTTTTAAGAGAGCTAACCAGCGATTGTTTTTAATTAGAAAGCTGAGGAGCTTCAGGGTCAGTCAACACATTCTTGAGATGGCATATAGGGGTCTGGTAGAAAGCATTTTACAGTTTAATATAACAGCTTGGTATGGCAACCTGAATGTGAAGACAAAAACAAGCTTTCCAAAATTGTTAATATTGCAGGGAAGGTGATTGGCAAGTCACAAAGGCAGCTTGGGGATGTATTTGATAGGGCGGTACTCAGGAAGGCCAGACAGATATCAGCAGACACCCTACACCCACTCAACTCAGAGTTTGAGTTGCTCCCATCTGGCTGTAGATTCAGGGTCCCAAGGGCGAGCCGGAACATCTATAAGAGATCTTTTATTCCCCATGCCATACAGGAACTTAATTTAAACTGAAAGCATTTTTTTGTGTTTATAAGTACCTTATTTCAATCGGCTGCGGTGCTTTCCATTTTCTGTTGTTGTCTGTTGATGGTGGTAGATTCTTACTCTTAACTATGTGTATTTTTGTAATTTTAACTGTGGTGTCACTGATGCATATCTGTTCAGAGAAGTCGAAGACAAATTTCCACAAAGGTGGACAATAAAGTCTAATACAAATACAAATACATGTACCCTCTAGTTCTATGATACTTACAGTATAAATATTTTTTTAATTCTCCTGGTTGTTACCCCATTATTACCCAAACTTTGCATATTGTTCCCTTATACTTACATGCAAGTTCTTCATAGGTACACTATAATTACCGAATTTACGCTGTCAATTCGATTACAGCCCGGAAAGTACTGTGTAATTAAGAGGAATTTACAGTGTAACTTTCTGTAATTATAGTGTACCTATAA
This sequence comes from Rhinichthys klamathensis goyatoka, assembly GCF_029890125.1. Lineage (NCBI taxonomy): Eukaryota > Metazoa > Chordata > Actinopteri > Cypriniformes > Leuciscidae > Rhinichthys > Rhinichthys klamathensis. The sequence goes on along the minus strand of NW_026607121.1, from coordinate 736,041 downwards.
AGTACTTACATGTAAGTATAAGGGAACAATATGTAAAGTTTGGGGAATAAAGGGGTAACAACCAGGAGAAATAAAAAAATATTTATACTGTAAGTATTATAGAACTAAGGGGTACTTATTCTACTTTTATGTTACAATAATCTTACATTTGGGATTAATTTAGCGAGAACATACACTGCGTACCTTTTTGTAATAATTGTGTACCAAGGCAATAGATATTGTATAGGCTTTTTAAAAATGACAGGGTATATCTATGCATTTATAAAATATATATATATATATTTTTTTTTTGATAGCAAAAGTGCAGATGTTTAAGTTTAGGCTAACATGTTTCAAGGCAAGAAAAGCTAAGACTATTGCAATTTTTTAAAATAAATATACTGGGAAATATATCTGGTTTCATGTGGTTACAGGGTAAGTGGTGCTTGTATAATAAATAAAGGTTTCCGAGTCAGTGATATAAGATTGTGTATGCATTTTTATTGTACTTACCCTGTAAGGTAACAAGCACCACTTTAATTTACAGCCCGCAATGTCACACTTACCCTGTAACTACATGGAACAAGAGGGTAACAAGCACCACTACATGAAACAAGAGTATCTTTCCACAATATTTAAGCAAAAGTTGCAATAGTTTTCGTTTTCAGTGCACTTTTGTTAAAAAGATTACTAAAAAATTTAAATTTTTAAAAAGCCTATACAGTACGTACTGGTTTACCATTATTTCAAAAAGGTATGTTCTTGCTAAATTGCTCCCAAATGTAAGATTGTTATAAAAGTAGAATAAGTACCCCTTAGTTCTATAATACTTACAGTATAAATATTTTTATATGTTACCCCTTTATTCCCCAAACTTAAAATATTGTTCCCTTATACTTATATTGTAAGTACGTTATAGGTACACTATAATTACCGAAGGTTACGCTGTAAAATCGCTTTAATTACGCTGTACTTTCCGGGCTGTAATCTAAAGCGTTACAAAAATTCTATTTAAATCTTAAGTTGTAGTTCATTGTAATTATTGTAATTTCACAATGAGTTATTACAGCACTTTCTGATTTCTTGATTTCTGTTCATTTGCTGCAGAGCTTTTGTGGTGGAGCAGAGAATGCAAGGCAGGGTGACGACGGCATTTGTGGAGAGACCCTCCATCTTTCACATGCCCTTATTGCCTCAGATTGCAACAACCTCAGTCACGAAGGCATGGCTCACCTCTGGCCATGAAGAAAATAGAGCACCAGTGTGTTTTCAGCATGCCGAAGGCTCGCTCTACTATGCTTGGCTCCCGGGAGTGCTTGCTGTTGAAACCAGCATCACAGGGTTCTGTACAAGTCAAGTCAAGTCACCTTCATTCATATAGCGCTTTTAACAATATAGATTGTTTCAAAGCAGCTTTACAGTGATAATAGGAAATTAAAGTAACAGAGATTGTTTTGGCTTTACAGCAGCTCTAGAATAAAATTATTGTCCAGCTAAAGTTAGTTTTGATTGATTCACTTCCATTGCAAAGATCATTAGTTATTAACTTAGGGGCCGCTAACACGACACCGTTCTAACAGAAAACCCTTAACCCGCTCCGGCCCGCTCATTCGCACAACAACAGTGCCTGGCGGCTCGAGAACGCAAACCTTAAAATAGGTTCCAAGATGCAAGCCTTGAGGTTTTTGAAAAAAGGTTATCCCTGCGCAAACTTCAAAAACGCAAACCTATGAAAATGCTGACGGCCTGCACATGCGTATTACGTGTTCAGTCTATAGGTATGTGCTTTTGAAAATACACTGAACAAAATTATAAACGAATTATTCAAACACTTTTGTTTTTGCCCCCATTTTTCACAAGCTGACCTCAAAGATCTAAGACTTTTTCTATGTACACAAAAGGCCTATTTCTCTCAAATATTGTTCACAAATCTGTCTAAATCTGTGTTAGTGAGCACTTCTCCTTTGCCGAGATAATCCAACCACCTCACAGGTGTGGCATATCAAGATGCTGATTAGACAGCATGATTATTGAAGGCCTCCCTCCCATCCCTTACCTCTCTACAGTTAAAGCGTTGTTGGGATAGTTCCGGTTCGCGTGGCTACGCCGAAGCGATAAAAATTCTGTATTATAAATTTTAAGGCCAGACAAGTAGGTTGTTGAGGGTTTTTTTTTTTTAGGGAAGGACTACATGCCTGCGCACATATATTCAAACGCGCAAACCTGTGGAGTGGGCTCTTAATACGCGTGTGCGCGCCATCGGCATTCTCACGGGATCGCGTATTTGAAGTTTGCGTAGAGAGAACTTCTGTTAAACCGGTGTTGTGTTAGCCGCCCCTAGGTTAATAACTAATGATCGTTGCAAAGGAAGTGAATCAATCAAAACTTTAGCTGGAAAATAACTTTATTCTAGAGCTGCTATAAAACCAAAACAATCTCTGTTGCTTTGGTTTCCTGTTATCACTGTGAAGCTGCTTTAGAACAATCCTTTGTTAAAAGCGCTATATAAATGAAGATGACTATTGCACAGGTGTGCCTTAGGCTGGCCACAATAAAAGGCTTCTCTAAAATGTGCAGTTTTATGACACAGCACAATGCCACAGATGTCGCAAGTTTTGAGGGAGCGTGCAATTGACATGCTGACTGCAGGAATGTCCACCAGAGCTGTTGCCCGTGAATTGAATGTTCATTTCTCTAACATAAGCCGTCTCCAAAGGCATTTCAGAGAATTTGGCAGTACATCCAACCGGCCTCACAACCGCAGACCACATGTAACCACACCAGCGCAGGACCTCCACATCCAGCATCTTCACCTCCAAGATCATCTGAGACCAGCCACCCGGGCAGCTGCTGCAACAATCGGTTTGCATAACCAAAGAATTTCTACACAAACTGTCAGAAACCGTCTCAGGGAAGCTCATCTGCATGCTCGTCGTCCTCATCGGGGTCTCGACCTGACTGCAGTTCGTCGTCGTAACCGACTTGAGTGGGCAAATGCTCACATTCGATGGCGTCTGGCACTTTGGAGAGGTGTTCTCTTCACGGATGAATCCCGGTTTTCACTGTACAGGGCAGATGGCAGACAGCGTGTATGGCGTCGTGTGGGTGAGCGGTTTGCTGATGTCAACGTTGTGGATCGAGTGGCCCATGGTGGCGGTGGGGTTATGGTACGGGCAGGCGTATGTTATGGACAATGAACACAGGTGCATTTTATTCATGGCATTTTGAATGCACAGAGATAACGTGACGAGATCCTTAGGCCCATTGTTGTGCCATTCATCCACGACCATCACCTCATGTTGCAGCATGATAATGCATGGCCCCATGTTGCAAGGATTTGTACACAATTCCTGGAAGCTGAAAACATCCCAGTTCTTGCATGGCCAGCATACTCACCGGACATGTCACCCATTGAGCATGTTTGGGATGCTCTGGATCGGCGTATACATCAGCGTGTTCCAGGTCCTGCCAATATCCAGCAACTTCGCACAGCCATTGAAGAGGAGTGGACCAACATTCCACAGGCCACAATCAACAACCTGATCAACTCTATGCGAAGGAGATGTGTTGCACTGCGTGAGGCAAATGGTGGTCACACCAGATACTGACTGGTTTTTGGACCCCCCAATCCAGTAAAACTGCACATTTTAGAGTCCGGCGGACTGCGGTAAACCTCTGGATAAACAGAGAGACTAATATTAGTGTAGACGCCATTCTTCTTATGATGTAACGAGAACATCAGGATTTATGGGAAGTGTTCCCAGTTCCGGCTTACCTAATCTATGCAGCCTAACATTGAATAATAGAAGTTCATAATGTATTATGTGTATGCTAGGTCAAAAAGATGTGTCTAGATTTAAACTGACAGAGTGTGTCTACTTCCCGGACAATGTTAGGAAGACTGTTCCAAAATTTTGGTGCTAGAGAGGAAAAGGATCTACCGCCAGCAGTCGATTTTGATATTCTACAGTAGGTATTATCAACTGGACGGAATTTTGAGATCGCAATAGACGTGAAGGACTATAATGCGTTAAGAACTCACTCAAGTATTGGGGAGCTAAACCATTTTTAGCTCCCCAGTACTTGGGGACCGAAGTACTGTACAGGCTCTCTGTATGACGTGATGAGGCAGATGGTGCTCTCAGGCAACGATAGCCTCTATGTCCCTTTGCCATCCATGATCAGATTCCAGTCTGACTGCAGCAATAAGGGACATGATGGATGGCAAAGACAGACGAAGGCACGGTAGTCAGCTGATTCATCAAAATAAAGCCGCTGAACAGTAACAGTGTAGCCTGACTTCGTCATACTCATATTCTAGTCAGATATATCTATATATATATATACCTACAACCAATCAGAGCAACGCAGTAAGTGTTTTTTTTTATGAGCTACGCAAATTGTTAACAGACCTCAACTACACGCACGCTGGAAGAAGTAGTAAAAAAATGAGTGTTGCTTCTTTTACTTGGTCCTCCATGAGTGCGATCAAAGGAGAAACCACAACGACCACAGGGTTTTCATTGCGCCCCATCTTCTTAGCGACCATCGGAGCCAGCTGATAAAATAAACGTTTGCCGAATCCCGTAGGAAGGACGGCAAACACATCTTTCCGATCGACAAATGCCTCGATTGCAGTTCTCTGTTAGTCTTTTAAAATGAATGCGCTGTCGATTTCTTTTACAACAGACGCGATAGCGGAATACATCTCAATTCTCCAGCTGCAGTCATCTCTGAGGAAACCAGTTCAACCCAAGCGCTCTTTGGTGCGTAACTGCAGATCATCTGTCCATCATCGTATAAAGCCCACCCTGGCAATTTGATTGGCCTTACTAATTCTGAACCGATCATAATTACTCCTCAAAGGATCGAGTCCAGACCGAACTTCCCGACCAAAAAATGTTGTGGGCGGGGTTCGGGCTGGCATCCAGGCTAGGAACAGTGTTGAGATGGCAGTGGGATGTGGGGTTCACCGCCTTTAAATATGTGATTGTTAGAACATTGAATAAAGCTTTGTTTTATGTGCTGTTGACTTGTATGCATTTGTTTATTGTGATGGTTAGTTTTATTAATTCTTTTACTTATTTATTTATGTTTCATATTGTTATTAGTAAATAAAATATAATTATTTAATTAATTAATGCTTGAATGAAAACTGAGATGTATTCACCTTGGCTGCATTTTTTCTAGTGTGTATTCATGCATATCCATGTCATGACAAAACAAATTAGCTTGTTTTACTAAAATATATAATTTTCAGTAAAAAAGAAAAGTAATGTAATTAAGTATTGGTCAGCATTTATCATTATTATTGTGTGTACGTTTTGAGATGGGCTAGCAATGCGATTCATTCTGGGGTAATATTAATTTTTAAGGAGTGATACTTAAATTTTTCGAGTATAAAATCAACAGTCTTCTTCAAAGGCGAAGCAGCTTCGAGCAGCTGCCCGACGTCTCCTTTGTGCAGACATTACAAACATTGCAAACGCTGAGGAAAACTGTTCTAGGTAGGGCTGTCGAGTTACTGATGTTATGAGGTGTTAGTGCATCTGTCGCTCATATAATTTTTTTTATTGCAGAAATTATAATTACATACAAGATCAGATAAATATATCATGGTTGTGTCTTTAAAAATGAACAATCATACTGACAAAACATAAATATCATGGGTTTGCGACGCGTACATCATAGTATGAGATTATATACAAAAGAAAAAAAAGCACAATGACAAGGTTAATCTTTTATTAATTCATCAAAACTGTATTTCTTAACATTTTATTTATAAGCCTGAGGCATGAAACGAGAGTTAAATTTAACAAGAAAAAGAGGAAGACTGGAGATTTAAGTCAGTTTTGTTTTTGCGTGAACATTTTTGCATATAAAATAAAGAAATTAACAACATTTTAAAGAGATGATGATTTTGGGTTTTCATTATAAAAATAATATATTTAAGGATAAAACTGTGGGTCAAATTTGTAGGGTTAAAAATATAAGAACTTAAATCAACCCTAATAGTATTAGTTATACTACAATCACAAAATAAATGGGCAGCAAGACCACAACAAGACCACAAAATGAGCAAGTTTAATCAAAATCAAGATACAATATTTACAGGTGGATGTCGCTCATCTTTTAAGTTGTTGCACTTGCGATAACGTCATAGGTCAAAACGTCAACATGGCGGATAATGTCCGGATCACATTCATACTTAACGCAATCAGGCTATATATTACCTACTCTTTTAGCGCTCGTTAAGGCAAAGCAAGGCAAGGTTATGCCTTTTTATTTATATAGCACATATCTTGCACATTATGCAAGTTTATTTATATAGCACATTTCATACACAATGGCAATTCAAAGTTCTTTACATAGACGCAATTAAAATAATCAAAAGAAATAAGAACAGTTTAGAATAAAAAGGAAATGAAATAGTGCAAACTGTCGGGCGAACAGTGGCACAGTGCTCATTCATTAAACGCACAGCTAAACAGATGTGTTTTGAGTCTGGATTTGAATGTGGCTACTGTAGGAGCACATCTGATCTCTTCTGGAAGGTGGTTCCAGCTGCGGCTGGCATAATAGCTAAAAGCAGACTCACCATGCTTAGAGTGAACCCTTGGTGTTTCTAGCTGATGTGATCCTAATGATCTGAGTGATCTGTTAGGTTTATATTCAGTGAGCATATCTGCAATGTATTGAGGTCCTAGGCCATTGAGTGAATCATATACCAGTAATAATACTTTAAAATCAATCCTAAATGTAAATGGGAGCCAGTGTAAAGACCTGAGGACTAGTGTGATATGTTCATATTTTCTGGTTCTCCTCAGGCAGCAGCGTTCTGTATGAGCTGCAACTGTCTTATTGACTTTTTGGGAAGGCCAGTGAGGAGTCCATTACAATAATCCACCCCGGTGGTGATGAAAGCATGCACAAGTCTTGATACAAAGCATCTAATTCTTGCAATATTTTTCAGATGATAGTATGTTGATTTAGTTATTGCTTTGACATGACTACTGAAACTAAGGTCTGACTCCAGAATCACACGGAGATTCCTGACTTGATTTTTAGTTGTTTGACCCCTAGCGTCAAGGTATGCGTTGTAGGGTATCTGGACTGTGTCAGTTGGGACTCATTCAATTCTACATGAAAAAAAAAGCTTTTAACATTTGACTCGTGTCTAGTAATTCACCAGCGAGCGCCAGAAAGTATGTTCCTAATGGCGTTCATTGACACCTTTATGGCATGCAAATGTTTACACACAGCCATGGGTTCGAGCCTCAAAGAGATCAGTATCTCCTCAGAGCCATGCCAGGTGGCCAAGAAAAGCTCACTCCAAAAACGCACACACACAAACAGACATCCCTTCATTGAAATCTATAAAGTAACAATTCTGGAAAAAGTACAATACATCCTTATATACCAATGTGTTCTGTTTTCATTTTAGTATAATTATGACTTTCTAGTTGCATTAGTTGAACTCTAAAGCCTATATTCAAGCTATAGGAATAAATCTCTGTTGTTGTATGTGCCAAACACATCTTTTTTGGTATCGATGTAAACCTCTCGGTTTGTCTTAGCTGAATCTATGTAGTAGATTGTGATAAAATGTATTTTACTTTGTTTTACCATCTGTGGAGTGAGACTGAACACGTTTCTGTCACTGTCATAAAACATGCAAATGAGCGTCCTGACCAGACAAAGGAAATCCTTCCCGCCAAGGTTTTGTTGAATGTCATTGGGCAGGTTGCTCCGAAAGAGGTGTGGACTGTTTTTGTCACCGGGTGAGACAAATAGGAACCTTAAAACCGGGACTTGTTGCACGGGGGAGCGACTTCCGGTGTAACACCGGGCCGGTTCCGGCAAGGGGGTAATCCATCGACCGGAAGTTGAAGCCGGCCGGGTACCGCCATCTTGTAGCAGAACTTCACTTGCGTTAGCATTTCCATTGACTACCATTCATTTTGGCGTCACTTTGACAGCGAATAACTTTACATCTGAGGCGTTTAAAGACTCCATTTGTCCATTATTTATTTCTAAAGAAACACGACAATGTACAAAAGGCTCCATTACCTTCTATGTTACATTATGGCCCCGTAGAAACAGTTTTAGTAAAAATAGGCTAAAGATTGCGTCATAACCACTCGACTCTCTGTCGCGCTGTACAGAAATTACCGTACAGACAGGAGGAGAAGCTCGCAGGCAATCGGGGGGACGTCCCGTCAAGGGAGAAGCCCATAGATAATGAGTCCATAAAAGCAACGGAATACTTACTCCTGCTCACTCACGCCAAAGAACTCTTTGCTCAAGTTCCCCGTCTCTGCAAGATTAACGTTGGCAATTTTCACGCACAGCTACTAGAAGATTCACGTCTGTCAGACAGGTTGCTCACGTCATCAAGCTTAGTTTGAGTCGGTTTGAGTCTGCGCGTCAGGAACGGAAGTGCTCAAAAATCGCTAAAAATGGGCTTCAACTGTCTCAACTGAGTTCCAATGAGATGGCTCTGTCCATTTCTTATACTGTCTATGGGTTCCGGTGACATGTCATGGCCGCCGGCGTTGACGAGCGCCAGCTGTGGACACCAATCAGGCCGTTATCGGTGAGCACATGCGGGAAGAGGCATATATAAGGAGAAGTTTGAAGACATAGGTTGTTGGCTCTTGGTGCTTAGGTTCCCCTTGGCGTTCTTGTCAGCGGACAGCAGAAACCACAGCGAATACAAGTGTGGGGATGTTTGCACATTGAAGACGGGTGAGTGACTGACATATGGAACCGAGAAAACAGAGTGATTAAGGGCAGCGCTGAAGATCCATGCTGTTATCAAGGAGAGAAGTTAAGTACACTTTTCATCAACGTACGAAAGGGTGATGTTATGAAGATTTACCAAGAACATTCTGAATACTGACTTGCGCTGGCTGGCAGTGTGTGTTGTTTCTCTCGTTGTGAGTCTCAGAGACCAAGGAAGGAACTGGGTTTTATAGGATGGCTCTTGAAACCTGATACCCCCGTGTGGAAAGCCATCTGTGGATTGTCTGACCCTGCAAAGATGGAGTGAGGGCCTGTTGTTCACGGGAGGTGATGTGACATTGCAGTGTCTGAAAGTGTGAAGTGAGCATGTGTAAAGAGTTATAGTATTGATGCATGCACGAGTGTGGGAGACCAAATCATTACCATCACTCTATAATCTTTGTTCGGGGAAGCCCAACCAGTGGGGCGTCAACAATTTAATCTGATCTGTCGATTGTAAAGTTGTGTCCAGGTTCCCAACCACCTGATGCTACATTGGAGAAAGGAGAAGCTCGGCCTTGTGTGCTGGTGAGAAGAACCGTAATTGAGTTCATGGGATATTATTTTGTGATCCTTCATTCTAAGGGTGTATTCACACCAGGAAAGTCCGATAGTTCACTTGCTTTGGTCCGGACCAAATAATTTTTGTTTTTTTTTGCTACGGTTTGCTTTCACACTGCTCTTTTTGCAAGTGAACCAAAATTTGTAAACAAAACCACACGTGTGCTAAGGTCATCCATTCATTGGGAAGGATTCTCACGTAGGGAAATCAGGAAGTGCAAAAAAGGCTCAGCATGGAGATATTTCGTACTGCAATATTTGTTATTTTACTAATTTTGTGTTATTCTGTACAAACGCAATATGAAGAAACTGCGCAGAAGACGGATAAGGTATAAAGTTTCATTCATAGAGAGGGGCTATGTTCACACATTCAAATAATGAGATTCCTATTGTATATACTGCTAACAAGTGCTGTCAATGTTAACGCTTGCGATTAAGTTTAACGCAGCATCATCCTTGTATTGTAACTATCGTTACATTTATATGAACTGCAAAAGCTTTTTTTGCATCTATGCGCGATTAGACTAAAGAGAACGCTCTGTATGTGAATGTCCTGATGCACACACTCATTCATTCCATTCCAATGACGCACACACGACGCGCAGAAAGACGCGCAACAGTATCGTGTGGCCAGACAGCGCGCCGGAATGGAATTCTCTTTCGCATTTGAACAACAATAACACAAACCATTATGCCAAAATCTCCGACTACGGAAGCCTGTTAACGCAAAGGCGCAGTGCTTTCTTGCAATTGGGTTGGTTCATGTTCACACCGTAAACGAACCGTACCGAGACCACCTCTTCAGCTGGGTCTCGGTTCGGTTGTTTGGTCCGCACCCGAGTTCGATTGCTGTATTTACACCTGCCCAAAAGGTCCGCACCAAGGGGGGAAACGAACTAGAGTTGGATTCAATCTAACCAAACAAGGCAGGTGTGAATACACCCTAAAATAACAGAAAAAGCCCAGCCACTTCACCTGGTCTGATGATTCTTTTCCTGGAGACTGCCGCGCCCTCACCGTCTGCCCTGAGAGGAGAAAGAGCCAGTTAGTAGCGGTTGGATTTCATACTCACGATTGTGTTCTGTGTGCATAGAGAGTCTGCTGACTGCTGCGTCCAATTTGCTGCCGTTCTACGAGCTGAGAGATCTTGTGAACCACTGTTCGGAAGGAGAGTCTGCTGATTGCTGCGTCCGATCTGCTGTCGTTCTACGAGCTGAGAGGTCCTGTGGGCCATTGTTCTGAAGGGGAGTCTGCTGACTGCTGCGTCCGATCTGCCGCCGTTCTACGAGCCGAGAGATCCTGTGAACCATTGCTCTGAAGGAGAGTCTACTGACTGCTGCGTCCGATCTGCTACTGTTTGAGGAACCGAGAAAGCTTGCTAACCGCTACCCCGTAATCGGGAGGAGGATTTGCTTGCTACTGTCACCCACCTGTTGTCCTCCGGTGGACGGGAGAGATCTGGTCCTCCGAGGCGGCGTTCCGCCTCCGCCGTCCTGCAAGGAAAGAGTGCACGGCTGTGCCAACGTTACGAGCCAAAAACCAATTCTCTGCTGCTTACCTTCCGCTGTCATCCGGCACAGACCCTCTTGACCTCCCGCTGGCCAGAGTTCCCCTCGTCGGAGGCCCATACGGGACATCCTGGAGTGAAGTAAAGGAACCCGGAGTCATTACGATGCTGTTTTAAGTGCTATTAATTAATAAATAAAAGGAAGAGATTTTATATTACCTGTTGTCTTGCCTGATTGGTGCCTTTGGTGTCGGCTCCTCCGGAGTGTGGTTATTGACCCTCGGCCTTGGGAAACGGTTACATTTTCTTTAAAGATGACGGTCCAAGCATCTGAGCTCTCTTCTTCGGACCTCTCTTCTTCGGCTCCTTCTTCCTGTGTTGGACGTCTGCAGTTTGTCCTTTCCTCTTAGTCTTAGTTTTTTGTTTTATTTTGTTAAGTTTTGTTTTTCCTTTTCGTATTCTACTTTGTTCATTTCCACAGACGAGTAATGAACTTAGCCTGAATTGTTACTTTGGTAACTTTACGTCAAAGACCTTTAAACCTTCGTTGAAGGTGCACGCTCCGGACCATCCGCAGACCACGTGACGCTCCGACGGAACGACACACCACACATGCGCTTTCTCGAGTCAGCACCACAAAGAACCATATATGCAAGTATTGTTTATCGAGCTTTCAGAGCATTAAGATTGTGTTTTCCGTGTTGTCTCAAGGGTTTACGGTCTGTAATTTGCCACTCTCCTTCGGGATCTCTCTCTCTCACTTCCTGTTTCTTTCAGTGTTTTGTGTTATTGTTTGTATATACATCTATTCCATGTATACGTAGTTTTTCATTTATTAAATACATTATATTCATTTGATTGACTGTCTAGTGCACATTTCAAAGTCCCTTTAATGTTGCGATCAAAGCTACGTGCTTTACAAATTTATTGAGACTTAAAGGTATTGTTATAGAACAGGACAGTTCATCCTCGTGGCCAGAGGAATAGCTTCTCTTGAAAGTCTATAAAGGAGGATAATTTTGTGAGGTTTGATGGAGATCAAATGTTAATCCCAAATTAATCCCTTTAAAGATTATCCTGACAATCGATCTATTATAGACTATTGACATATTAATATTTAATTATAATTCTTGTGATTTATTGATAGTACAATTGTTCGTTGCATTCAATCGTTCATACAGAACATTGGCAACTTATTCCCTTATGGGTAATTTTATCATTTGTAGGTGATTCCCGATCATGTTTCATGGTTAGTTATTAAAATTATATTCCCTGTATCTGAGCTAATCCCGAGTTTCCCTACAGCGTTCACCTTGAGAACTTGATCTTTGTTTCCAGTAGATCTGTGTATCATCTGCATAGCTGTGGTAAGCAATTTGTTTTTTTCTCTTTTTTTTTTTTTTGGCTCAGTGGGAGCATATACAGGTTGAATAGGAGTGGTGCAAGATTTGAGCCTCGAGGGACTCGGAATGTCATGGATGTCCACTCAGATTTATGACTCTGATGTCTCAGATCAACCTGACTACCACCCCATTTCCCCTTCCACTGCATATTTTCCCTATTTATCCCCAGCTCTCTTCAATAAATAATTTCCAACATTCATAGTTGTGGCGTGGTCCTTGCTCATGAAATGATCACTACAAGTCAGTTTAGAGTCAAATAAAACCCCTAAATACCGAAAGGAGTTTACCTGTTCTATTTGTCTCCCATACATCAATATCTTTGCTACTTTAACCTTCTTTCTAAAACCATCAACTTAAAAACTCCATAAATAAGACAATTTCTCAGTCATCATGCTTCTTGCATCTTCTCTTGTATTAATGTTAAATTCTTCCTATATCTCCAAAGAGCAACATCATCAGCAAACAATGATTTACCAATATCATATTTTAATTCATAGAACACATTAATCATTATGGAAAAAAGTAATGGGCTGATCACGCTACCCTGTGGAGTCCCATTATCTACTTTGTATCTACTGGACAGTGTTGTTCCAATTTTAACCTGCATATAACTTTCATATAAAAATATGTTTAATCCAATTAACAGTTCTTCCCTGAAGACTAAAAATGTTATTGTTTAAATGTTTTTTTTTTTTGTATTTTTCTTTATCCATTTTCATAATTTCATAATGTATTTTGTGAAGTCAGAGTATGTTTGTACATGTGTGCTGAGGAGAGATATGGGATGAGTTATACAGGTCCTTCTCAAAAAATTCATTATTATTCATATTCATTATAGTTCATTATTTTCCATAATGTAATGATAAAAATTAAACTTTCATATATTTTAGATTCATTGCACACCAACTGAAATATTTCAGGTCTTTTATTGTTTTAATACTGATGATTTTGGCATACAGCTCATGAAAACCCAAAATTCCTGTCTCAAAAAATTAGCATATCATGAAAAGGGTCTCTAAACAAGCTATTAACCTAATCATCTGAATCAACTAATTAATTCTAAACACCTGCAAAAGATTCCCGAGGCTTTTAAAAACTCCCAGCCTGTTTCATTACTCAAAACCGCAATCATGGGCAAGACTGCTGTCCAGAAGGCCATCATTGACACCCTCAAGCAAGAGGGTAAGACAGAAAGAAATTTCTGAACAAATAGGCTGTTCCCAGAGTGCTGTATCAAGGCACCTCAGTGGGAAGTCTGTGGGAAGGAAAAAGTGTGGCAAAAAACGCTGCACAACGAGAAGAGGTGACCGGACCCTGAGAAAGATTGTGGAGAAGGACCGATTCCAGACCTTGGGGGACCTGCGGAAGCAGTGGACTGAGTCTGGAGTAGAAACATCCAGAGCCACCGTGCACAGGCGTGTGCAGGAAATGGGCTACAGGTGCCGCATTCCCCAGGTCAAGCCACTTTTGAACCAGAAACAGCAGCAGAAGCACTGGACTGTTGCTCAGTTTTGCATGTCATTCGGAAATCAAGGTGCCAGAGTCTGGAGGAAGACTGGGGAGAAGGAAATGCCAAAATGCCTGAAGTCCAGTGTCAAGTACCCACAGTCAGTGATGGTCTGGGGTGCCATGTCAGCTGCTGGTGTTGGTCCACTGTGTTTTATCAAGGGCAGGGTCAATGCAGCTAGCTATCAGGAGATTTTGGAGCACTTCATGCACAAGACCTTCATTGAGAGACACAAGACCCAACACTCTGGATGAGCTTAAGGCCGCTATCGAAGCATCCATAACACCTCAGCAGTGCCAAAGGCTGATTGGCTCCATGCCACGCCACATTGAAGCAGTCATTTCTGCAAAAGGATTCCCGACCAAGTATTGACTATTGAGTGCATAACTGAACATAATTATTTGAAGGTTGACTTTTTATTTATTTTTATTAAAAACACTTATTTTATTGGTCGGATGAAATATGCTAATTTTTTGAGACAGGAATTTTGGGTTTTCATGAGTTGTATGCCAAAATCATCAGTATTAAAACAATAAAAGACCTGAAATATTTCAGTTGGTGTGCAATGAATCTAAAATATATGAAAGTTTAATTTTTATCATTACATTATGGAAAATAATGAACTTTATCACAATATGCTAATTTTTTGAGAAGGACCTGTATATTTTGCTTAGAGGTATGTGTGCAATGCAACGTTCATTGAGCAGAGATGTTCCACTAATGATGATATATCAAACGTGTACAGTTGGCATATTCTTTACAAGGAAAGGAATGTTTCAACTGATGCAAATGTACCACAAATGAGGAATAGTTTATTAATATGGAAGGTAGACTGTGCCATGTGTAAGCATGAGGTTCCATTTTTAAACATAAGCAACATGTTTTGCTACCTTACAAGGAAGTTGAAAGTCGCTCAATGGTGTATATAAGCTAAATCCTTACTGTACCACCCCAGAGAAACATAGAGGCATGATGGGGTGGGAGGAAGGAGAAAGAGAGGCATGAGGGGTGAGGGAGGAGGAACACCGGGAACACATAGACCTGGCACGAATACAACATCTTCTCAAGTTTCTCTCCTACGCTGACACGTGTGAAGAATAAAGATTTTTCTTGGCAAGATAACTGGTGTCTAGTTCCGTGAATCAAATAATAATGGGGAAAAAAGCTTAATTCCAAGTCCCTTTATTCCAATTTTGCCTAGCATAATCAACAGTCCATCTTTCTATACCGTAAGCTTTTTCTACCTCCAAAAGAAAAAAGCTTGTTCCTCTGCCTTTCCTAAAGCCACTCCGATGAGGAGATAACATTCCTCTTCTTTCTATATAAAATGTCATTCTCTCAACAATCATACTTTCCATTATTTTCCCAACATGTGATGTAAGAGCAAATGAGATTTTGCTGGATTTGTTGGAACTTTTCTCATTCTGTCTCTCTGGGTGTGTGAGTGTGTGATTGCTGCTGATTAGCTGATCAGCTGATCAGCACCAGTTGGAGCTCATTAGCTCTGCTATTTAATGTCTGTGCATTTTGCAGTATGAGTCCTGGCTGTGTTGAATCTCTCTTGCCTGGTTTTTCGTCTGGAATCTCCGTGTCGAGTCTTTTTTGGCTCAGCATCTGGATTCTTCTCAGAGGACTGGTTTGCCCATTGCAGTCTCTGCGCTACCAAGAGTGATTCTTAAAGAGTGATTCTTACTATCTGCACAGCAGACCTCAGACAGGAATGATATCTGACCCTAGCAATCTCTTTTCTGATATTTTTTTATAAATTGTTATTACTGCATTTGTGGCTGCATCCTCCCTATTTCACGTGACACAAAAGTTGCTTAACCCTGTTTTAGACCAACTTTTGACGTGTGTGTGTGAAAATGCTCTTTTATCGATTTGCCCCATTTTCAGTGTTTTGTATTTTTTACCTCCAACAATCTATCGCTTTAATGATATTTTCCATACACTTTTGAACTATATTGCATAACTTATCCTCAGTGTAGGACTGTCTGGATAGGAAAGTGCTGTTTAATGTGGGATGTGTGTGTGACCACCGAGCTACTTGAAGATAAGGCACCTTGTAGGGTTAAAGGGGTCATATAATGCCATTTTTGTACAAGCTAATATGATTCTTTAGGGTCTAAATTAAAAGTTTGTAATATACTTTAATTAAAAATTCTCATTAGTATTGTAAGAAAACACTTATTTTACCTGGTAAAAAACAGCTCTGTTTTCAGCACGCCGTTTCAGTGTATATGACTTTAAATGATCATGAGCTTTGCTGACTCCGCCTCTCTGTTCTATGCGTACACCAGAGCCGGCTCTGGCGTACACCGTTTGTAACACAATAACACAATAACCATAACACGTTGTTCAGTATAAACGTGGGATTATGCATTATATTGAGAACGTCATACATAGAAAACATGCCGTAATGTACCGTGAGTGTAAACCTTAGACGCATTCATTGTGAAGCGTGCAGCTAGCGATTTACAAGGATTAATATAAATATTAATATAAAGTTTAATAAAACGTTACACTCACTTCAGTTCTTCTGGAGCACCTGCAGGAACACGAATAGATGGTACCGATCCTTTCAGGAGCAGCTGCAGCTTCTTAGCAAAACCAGCTTTATACTGACCCTCGTTTATAAAGCAGTCTGGTGTGTGAAATGATTCGCGCAAACATGAGAGCATTGACGTTGCTCGTGGGGAATATTCCCTTCGAAAACAAACTCAGCCACTGCGTCTTCGGCGGTTCGGATTTAGGAACATTAAAATGACTGCTGTGTTCGTTATTACACCCAAGAACAGAACACCACAATCGCTTAGACGCCATTCTGCTCATAGACAGTGCTCCAGCATATCAACAATGACCGCGCCGGTCCGCGCAGACTATGATTGACAGCTGGCTCACGAGCGAGGGCGGGTCTGTGTTGAAACGCGGCTGTCATTCAACAATCGTGGGAGGGGCGTGCGAGCTTGTGACGTCACAGGCTCGAACGGCTCGATTTGAAGCAGGGGAAAACATATAAGGAGATTAAAACAAAACCACTGGATGGATTTTTATCATTATATGATGGCTGTGTACAGACACTGCCAACACACATTTCAGTACAATCAACTTGTAAAAGTGCATGTACCATTATATGACCCCTTTAAGGTTTAAATAAGTTGACATGTACTTGCAAAGTTACTTAAAGTCAGTAGTCAGAAAAATGTTTGTTTAGGGAGCATCACTAGTAGCTGCGCCAGCATATGATTGTACATTTTTATCCTCTTGTCTGTCGTCAATATACAGCATAGAGATGAGTTATGTATATGTAGCTCATTGAGCTGGTTGAGGAGAGAACCCCTGATATGATTGTAAAGCGCTTTGGGTGTACAGAAGTGTTGGGTGTTAAGCGCTATATAAATGCCTCATTCATTCATTCATTCATATAAGATTAGAAGAAGCCCAACAACACCACTTACAGTGAGCAGAGTTCAATCACAAAGTCACTGATATTGTTATTTGAAGCAATTAAGCAACCTGTGTGTAGGGGAGAGCGGGGCACAACTTAACACTTTTTGATTTTCTCAGTTTGTGTAAATCCATTATTTATTAGTATTTATTTTTCCCCACATTAATTTCACACATCTAGTACAATTATGTGGGGTTTTTTCATTGATACAGTGTATACTTTTTTCTTGATTTACCCTGAAAGAATGGAAGTGAAATGTGACAACATGTCCCATAGGTGGGACATGTTTTAAAGCTATGACAACTTGACTTCATGCTGACACGTATAGACGGGTAGACGACCCGTCTAATACTGGGTCCATGACTACATTAAAGTCCTGCCATAGGACATGCAATTTTGAATAAAATAAGCACCCTCCATTTCAAGACGATATACATTTACCAATGTTATTCTCCGCATAGCAATTATTCCTCTTAAAATTCTCTCAGCAGCATTACGTCATCAGCATCACTGAACGCAGATTGACAACAGAACCGGAAGAGAATACAATGCTGAATAAAGTCGTAGTTTGTTATTTTTGGACCAAAATGTATTTTCGATGCTTCAGAACATTCTAACTAACCCACTGATGTCACATGGACTACTTTGATGATGTCTCTATTTCCTTTCTGGACAAGGACAGTATTCCGTGTATACATTTTCAATGCGGGACAGAAATCTCTCGGACTAAATCTAAAATGTCTTAAACTGTGTTCCGAAGATGAACGGAGGTCTTACAGGGTTGGAACGACATGAGGGTGAGTCATTAATGACATCATTTTCATTTTTGGGTGAACTAACCCTTTAAGTTTCATCCAAACTTTGGAAAACAGTATAGAAAACTGAGCAGCATGCGTGAGCAGCATGAGCAGCATAACTGAGCAGCATAACTGAGTTAAACATGCGACATCGCTGAGCTGGTCCACTTGGTTTAGAATAACAGGGGAGAGAGATCTCAAATAATACAGGCATGTGATCAGAAAGAAATGCTTCACAAACTTCAAGATAACAAATTTGTAAACCACATGATAAAACAAGATCTAATGTATGTCCATGCTCGTGTGTAGGACCTGTCACAAACTGCACCAAATTAAAAGAGTCAATAACATTTAAAAAATCTTTGACCAGTCGCTTCGAAGGACAACAAACATGAATATTAAAGTCGCCAACTATTAAAATCCTGTCATAGTTTGACATAATTCCAAACAAAAAGTCAGAAAAATCATTGATAAAATCCTTATTATATTTAGGTGGTCGGTATATCACAGCACACAACACTGACTGGAATCGGGGGAGAGACCATCCACGTCTCTGCCGACGAGCATTATAAGCCCGGTGTATTCAGGATCCATATAAACGCCCGATCCAGTTTGTTTTCAGCAAGTATAATGATTAATCCAGGAACATTCTGCCAGATAGTGTTTGATTTTCTCCAGCAGTCCACTACGTTTACCCCGGCGTCTATAACGCCTCCTCCGGGAAAGAGGAACTGGCGCACGCCAAAGGTAAGAAGGGATTGCAGATAAGAATGGGGGAGAAGTTCTCTGTCCGCTCCGATCGTAATTCACCAGGTCCTTTGTGACAGATCTGATATTAAGGAGTGCTTGGCGATCATATAACAGTAGAGAGTTGACATTTTTACAGATAATTAACAGAAACAACACAAACACAAGCAGGACTAGAAGCACCAGACGGCAAGCCACACTCACTGGCGCCATCTTGCCCATACACACTTTCAATTTCGTAGTTCTCGTTCTCCTTCCCCATAATCTTAGGCAGCCATTCCTTCATAAAATCCACTGGGTTTCTCCCTTCCACTCCCTCAGGGAAACCAACAAGACATAAATTCTGACGGCGAGATTGATTTTAGAGTTCATCAATTTTGTCTGTTTGATTTCGCCATCAACAGCCAACTTGACATCCGTGACATCCTTGTGAAGGCCTGTTACTGCTTCTTCCATCTCTATTTGCTTTGTTTCTACCTCCACCATTCTCAGATTTATTGATTGTAGTTCTTTAGTCATTTTCTCCAAGGATTCTGCGAACTTACTCAGGCGTCCATCGATTAACTCCTGAATTCTGAGAAATCCCTTTTCCATTTTTGCATGAAACCATGGCGGAGGGTCCGATAACGGCAGTCTCGTGTCTTGAGGAGCTTCTTTGTTGTTGTCCGTTTTCTTTGGATTTGGCATATTTATCGGGATGTTCGAAGCGCAACAAAGTTATTGTACTAAAGAAAGTACTTTCGTAGTATGAAAATCCTTTAGGTAGGATTATTTAGATTAAATTATTCGGGAGCTCCGTGCACCACGTCTCACTCTAGCGCCGCCATAACCGGAAGTCAAGAAAGTCAAGTTATATTGTTTCTGCACCATTTGGGTTGATCACATCTTGAGCAAATGGTCATCAATTGTAGAATGGGAATGGGTGTGGGACACAGAGAACCATCTCAGACAATGGGCTGTCAAAACTTCATTTACACACTGTTGGTCAGGAGCCTGTTACAACAGGAGCAACTTTAGTTACATTAAGACTGGTAAACTGTCACAGGATAAAAGGCTTGAGATTTGGATGTTCTGGGTTCATTCTGACGCCGGTGAACCCAAGGTGAACTTTGCCACTGCTATGCAGTAATAAACTTCATCTTCATCTTGAGATCTTCAACGTCCACATAATTTTTCTTACATTGTAGTAGTAAACAAAGAGATGTCATATCGATCACAAGTTCAGTATTGAGTACCACAAGGCTCAGTACCAGGACCGTTGCTGTTCACTTTGTACATGTACCCTTGGGAGATATCATTAAGAAGCATGGGATTAGTTCTCTTACGAGAGGTTCTCTCGTATTGCGTAAGCTAGCTTACGCTACGGGAAAGATTAATCTTTTCTGAAATATTGAAGCCAAAAATTATCCTTAATTTTGTATCCATTGTCAACGCAGTGCAGCAGCTGCAGACCTTGAGCGGGCTAGCTAGCGAGCTCATTGGTTGCTCTGCGGCAACTGCTGCAGCCTATGGACGGACAGAATGAACTCGCGTCCAATGAGAGGCGCTCGCGCCTTTATCACGTCACAGCCCGCCAAACTGGGCGTGGCTAGAGTGTATATTAGCGAGGTCCGAAGGCTGCTTCCCTGATTTTCATCTCTTCAGCGAAGCTCTTCGCATCTGATACACAGAAGCCGCGTCGCCGTCTGAGGGGCATTTTAGCGAGCTTGGACAGCACTTGAAGAAGCCGGCCGTCTTCGCCACCTTCAGCCATCCGGCAAGCTATGCCATCCGGTGACGTATCCTTTTTTAGAGCTAGCTAGTTCCTCAGTGAACTTCACAAAAGAGCACGATCTCTTTTTAAAGATGCCTCGCACCACCTGCGGCTCATGCCGCGCCCCTCTCAGCGCCGGAGACCGCCACCTCATCTGCGCTCTCTGCCTGGGACTGGAGCACGCAGAACTCGCTCTCGCTGACGGCGGATGCGACCTCTGCGAGGAGCTTCCGATGTCGACCCTGCGGGCTCGACTCGAAGCGTTCAAAGCCGAAGCCGCCGCGCCGTTTTTCGTCTCGCCGCGCAAGAAAAAGCGCCGCTCCCAAAGGCCGCCGGAACCGGTGCTGGAAGCGACTGTCTTGCCGGAGCCTCTCCCTCGAGCCTCGCTTTCACCCCCCCGCCCTCCCCGGACGCGCAGTTGCCGCCGAGCGGCCGCACTGCGGCCAGCTCAGATGACGAGGCGGAGGTAAAGGACTGTTGTTCCGTCATGGCTTCGGACAGCGAGGAGTGGTCAGGCTCCCTCGCCTCCTCCCCGGCCCACGAATCCAGCAGGACCCGCGCCGGAGTCGAAGAGGAATTAATGAAAAAATAACTGCTCGACCAATGAGCACGCGGCTAGCTCTCTTTACGTTACAAGAGAGCTCCCCCGCCCCCGCGAAATGTCTCGTCTCGCCCTGTCAGTCCCCTTAGAAAAGGCCACTGCAGCGGTGTATTCGGCAGCCAACGAGCCGGTAATGCAACCCGCTCGCCTGCACGCATCCGCCATTCTCACGGCGACCCAGAGAAATCTCAAAGTGAGTACAATGTCTGGTTATCCGGCTCACGCCGTTGGTGTCTTGAGTGTAGAAAATGTGCCCACATCTCGGTGTTCACCCCTACACACAAGCACGATAACCCCCCCCCCCCGTGTCTCTCGCAGAGCCCACTCTCATAAAGCTGGCAAATGCCGCTCAAGTGCTAGATGTAGGAAACGTGCCCACAACTCTGTGCTCGCGCCTATTTTCTGCCCGCTCTGTCACGGCCAAAACAGCCAGCTGTCGCTGTCAGCGAGCCGCCGTATTTGAGTACTCATATTGGTAAGGCTATGAATGAAAGTTACGTGCCCGCCCACGAGCGCTCAGCTTACTAAGCAGACACACCGCCTCCGGCGCTGCTCGCACATTACAATGTTTTCACAAAACGTTTCCCGTTCAAGCAACCGGGACGTCATATGTAAAACAGCCAGCTGTCGCTGTCAGCGAGCCGCCGTACTTAAGTGCTCATAACTGGTCGGGCTGTGAATGTAAGTCACCTGCCCGCTCACGAGCGCGCACGCTTACTGGCAACGCTCACACGGCCATTAAAGACTCATATCAGTCAGGTTATGAATGTAACTCACGTGCCCGCCCACGAGCTTTCACGCTTACTAGCACATACCTCTCCC
The DNA here is from genome assembly GCF_029890125.1 of Rhinichthys klamathensis goyatoka. NCBI lineage: Eukaryota > Metazoa > Chordata > Actinopteri > Cypriniformes > Leuciscidae > Rhinichthys > Rhinichthys klamathensis. The sequence goes on along the minus strand of NW_026607121.1, from coordinate 714,132 downwards.
CGAGCGCCGCCGACGCATCTAAGAGTGACTATAAAACGCCGCCCATCCCAAGCGATCGGGGCGTCACTTATAACTGTAAGTCCTGTGCCCGCTCAGAAGCACTCACGCTTACTAATAAACACTCTGCCCATAGCGCCGCGCTCGCGTCTCAAGGCGATCCAAAAAAACCAAAAAAAAACCGCTCCCCGTCCAAGCGATCGGGGCGTCACACTCATATGTAAGCCTCGTGCCCGCGCACAAGCGCTCACGCTTACTAATAGACAATTACGCTCCCCGTGTCCCTATCAGAGCCCACTCCCATAAAGCGGGCACAGCCCACTCGAGTGTTAGAGTCAATAAACGCGCCCACGAGCCCGTGCGCGCGCCCCCTCTCTGCCCGCTCTGTCACACGGCCAGCCATCACCTCTCTGTATGTAAGTCCCGTGCCCGTGACTATGCTCGCGCATCACTTAACAGATGTGACTCTTTCCCCATTCACCTCAATCGGGAAGTCACTCACAGAACAGCCTGTTCCTGCTGTTTGCGAGCCGTCATGCATAAGCACAGTAAGCGCGCTCACACATTCTGTTCAGCTCACTGTGTGCGGCAATCAGGGCGATCTGGCCGTTCACCCTCTAGCGCTACGCTTCAAAGCGTGGGAAGCTATCCCAGGTATACCCAAATGGGTGTTAAGCACAGTAAAACAAGGTTATTTGCTACAATTCGATCGCCGCCCTCCCCGCTTCCGAGCGCGGCTCGAAGCGGCTGTGAACACGGCAGCAGCCTGCATGCTTCGTTCAGAAATAGCAAACCTTCTGTGCAAAAAAGGCCATAGAGAGAGAGTGCCGCCTTCTCTGAGCGAGTCGGGGTTTTACAGCCGTTAATTTCTTGTTACCAAGAAAGACGGCGGCCTCAGACCGATTTTGGATCTCAGATTTTTGAACAGGGTGCTTGTGAAAAGACCGTTCAAAATGCTTACAGTCAGGAAACTCCTCGCGCACGTGCGCCAGGGGGACTGGTTTATATCTCTCGATCTGAAAGATGCCTATTTTCAGATTCAGATAAATCCCCGTCACAGGCCATTCTTGAGATTCGCCTTCGATGGTCAGGTTTATCAATACACCGTCCTTCCGTTCGGCCTGTCCCTAGCACCCCGTATTTTCACGAAGTGCATGGACGCGGCGCTCGCACCCCTGCGGAGCCAGGGCTTGCGAATATTGAACTATTTGGACGATTGGCTGATTTTGGCACAATCACACACGGAGCTGCTGTCTCACAGGACAGTTCTCCTCAGTCATCTGAACAGCTTGGGTCTCACAATCAATTGGACCAAGAGCTCACTTCAGCCCAGTCGAGCGATTTCCTTCCTTGGAATAGAGCTAGACTCTGTGGCTCTGACGGCTCGCTTATCAACACAGCGCGCGCGCCGTGTTCAGCGACTAGCCGCATCTTTTCAGATGAACATCCTCACTCCTCTGAAACTATTTCAGAAGATGCTAGGTTACATGGCCTCAGCCTCAGCAGTACTCCAGCTGGGTTTACTGCGCATGCGCCCGCTTCAACATTGGCTAAACACCCGCGCGTCTCGCCGGGCTTGGGCCACAGGCCGCCAGCCGATCAGAGTGACTCAGACCTGTATCTCAGCTCTGCACCCCTGGACAGTGGCCGAATGGTATCAGCGGGGAGTGATGAGGGGAGCTGTATCTTGCCGGAAAGTCATCTCGACAGACGCGTCCAACACGGGTTGGGGCGCGGTCTGCGAGGGCTCACCGGTGTTTGGCCTATGGTCAGTGCAGGAACAGCTCCTTCACATAAATTGTCTGGAAATGATAGCGGTCGAGTACGCGCTCGTGCGCTTCCTCCTGGTCATTCAGGGTCACCACGTCCTGGTCCGGTCGGACAACAGATCTGTGGTATCCTATCTAAACCGTCAAGGCGGTGTCAGGTCCAGGAACCTCTTCCACCTGACAGAACGCATACTGATTTGGTCCCAGTGCCATCTGCGCTCGCTGAGAGGGACCCATGTGCCAGGCCACCTGAACGACGGCCCAGACAGACTGTCCAGAGACAATATTCCCCCAGGGGAATGGTCCCTGCACGCTCTAATGTTATGGCGCCTATTCGGCAGAGCAGAGATAGACCTCTTTGCGTCAGAGGAGAACTCTCACTGCCCAGTATTTTTCTCGAAAAGCGAGGGCGCGCTGGCCCAGGACTGGCCCAACCGCCCGCTTTACGCCTTCCCTCCCGTCTCGCTATTGCCACAGGTAATACAGAGGATCAGGGAAACGCGCTGCTCGGTGCTCCTCATAGCCCCACGCTGGTTGAGTCAGACATGGTTTCCGGAGCTTACGCAGCTGTCACTGACAGCCCCGTGGCCCATTCCAGTGAGATCAGATCTCCTCTCTCAAGCTCGCGGCACGATCTGGCATCCCCACCCGGAGCGCTGGGCGCTGCACGCGTGGGTGATCAACGACTACCCGTCGCTTTGCCAGAGGGAGTTATGAACACTATCATACACGCTAGAGCTCCTTCCACGAGAAGACTCTACGCGTCCAAATGGTCTGTGTTTTTAAAATGGTGCACCGACAGAGATCTGGACCCACGGACATGTGGGGTTTCGCCGCTGCTCGTGTTCCTACAAGAGCTATTGGATAAGGGCAGGTCCCCATCCACGCTCAAAGTATACGTGGCGGCCGTCGCAGCGTTCGCTGAACCCCTGCACGGCCAGTCACTGGGAAAAAACGAGCTGGTCATCCGTTTCCTTAGGGGAGCTAGAAGGATGAACCCCCCGCGCCCCCCATCGGTTCCTATCTGGGATCTTTCTATAGTTTTCGAAGCTATGAAAGCCCCTCCTTTCGAACCGCTATAATCCGTGGATGTGAAATACCTTTCACTCAAAACCGTTTTTCTGACTGCCTTGTCATCAGTCAAACGTGTGGGAGACCTTCATGCGCTGTCTGTCAGCCCCTCGTGTCTCGAGTTTGGACCAAATGACTCCAAGGTCATTTTAAAGCCTAGACACGGCTATGTCCCCAAGGTGATCGGTACCCCGTTCAGAGCGCAGATCATTTCCCTATCGGCTCTGCCAACATCCGATAGCGAATGTGACGCCAATCTCAACAATGGCGTCAGGTGCTTGTGGAGCTCTGGTCGCAATTTTAGTTTATATGCTATTTTTAAGTGTTTTAGGATTTAGATTTGAACATCGTTGCGAGTATAATGGAAATAACGCATTTGTACGGGAGACTTTTGCTAAAGATTACGGATTTTCTGGGAACACAGATTGTGAGGATAAACGCTAAAGCTGTCGCATGTGACCTTTGTGATGCTTTTGTTCACATAAAATGTGGAAATATTGCATCTAATATCTATGATCTGGCCGTGAGGAGTAATTCTGACATTCCGTTAGTATGTAACAGGTGTTGTATGAATGAAATGTGTCATGCGAACGTCACTGACTGTCTGGAGGAGACAATGCATTGTTCTGGGGACAGTTTGGCTGATGCAAGGAATGACTGTGAGGTTGTTTTTAATCGGAAAGGGCTGCATTTTATTCATATTAATGCAAGGAGCTTGCTGCCTAAACTTGAGGAGGTCAGTCAACTTGCAAGTACCTCTAAGGCTGCTGTGATTGCCGTGTCAGAAACCTGGCTTGATGGATCAATACAGGATGTTGAAGTTGAGCTTATGGGTTACTCCATCTACAGCCACGATCGGAGCAGAAACGGAGGAGGAGTGTGCCTATTTATAAGGAACGATTTGACATATAACTCACGGGCTGATCTCCATGTGGATGGTTTGGAGAGTGCATGGATTGAACTGTTGCTTCCTAAAACTAAGCCCATTATTATTTGTGTTTGTTATAGACCTCCTAAGCAGACAGATTTTTATGAACTATTTGAAATGGTTTGTTGTAGGAGTAACGTATGTATCGAGAACGAATGTATCATTATGGGTGATTTTAACAAAAATGTCCTACAGCCTCGTAGTAATAGCTTGAAAGAATCTTTTTTAACTTTTTGCAAGGTGTCTGGCCTACAACAGTTAATCACTGAACCTACTAGAGTGTCTGTTAACAGTCAAACGCTATTGGACTTAATATTAGTTTCAGAACGTGAAAATATTTCTCAATCAGGTGTCCTTGATATTGCTTTGAGCGATCACAACGTCACTTTTTGCACTCGCAAAATATCTAAATCACTATTGAAGACTGGTAACCATAGTTCAATTAGGTACAGATGCACAACACATTATATAGCTGAGGAATTTAAAGAAAGTCTTTCCAGGAGGGATTGGTCAGATGTTTTAGGAAGCAATGATGTTGATGGGGCTTGGTCTTTGTTTAAACAGCACTTTTTAGCCGCTCTGGATAATGTTGCACCAATGAAGGAGACCAGAATTAAACAGAGAAGTGCAATTTGGATGACTTCTGACATTCTGGATCTCATTAGACAACGTGATAAATGGTTCAGAAAGTTTAAGAGGTCAACTTTGTCTTGTGATTACGAAAAATATATATATTTTCGTAATCAGACTAGTTACAAGGTACAGAAAACAAAGTCCGAATTTTATGCCAATGCTATTACGGCAAACTCACATCAGCCCAAAAAGCTATGGAAAGTTCTTAGTGATATGGCCGTTAAAGGAAAATCTAAATCTAAGTCTGGTAATATTGGGTTAGTTATTGAGGATAAAATGATTTTTGACAAACAGCAGGTTGCTTGTGTTTTTAATACCTTTTTTACAACAGTTGCTGCCAGTCTGGTTGATAAGTTGGCGAGTGTGTCAGGTAGATATGGCCCATCGTTTGTAAATTCTTTCTATAAAAATAAACATGTTACTCCTGATGCTTTTGAGATTGGCCCTGTCTCAGAGGAGAGGGTGAGATTGTGTCTATTAACATTGTCAACTAACAAAGCAACTGGACAGGACCTTATTCCGTCCAGATTTTTGAGTGATAGTGCAAATGTAATTTCTAGGGTACTCACCCATATAATAAATTTGTCTTTAAGTCAGGGTATCTTTCCAAGCGATATGAAAAGGGCTAGGGTAGTCCCCCTTTTTAAGAAAAATAGTAGGTCAGATGTTGGTAATTATAGGCCTGTATCAATTCTGACAGCCATATCGAAGGTGTTTGAGCGTTTGGTGTATGAGCAGGTTGAAGAGTATCTTGTCAAACAAAATCTACTGTATGAACTTCAGTCGGGATTTAGAGCAGCATACTCTACTGAAACCTGTCTTATTCATTTATATGATTATATTCGACAAAACTTCGATGAAGGAAAGTATGTGGGCATGATTCTTCTTGATTTGCAAAAAGCCTTTGATACTGTAAACCATGCAATATTACTATCAAAGCTACAAAGTATAGGCTTCAGAAATACTGCGGTGAAATGGTTCACCTCTTACCTCACTGGACGAACTCAAGTATGTGATGTTGATGGGACCATATCGGATCCTCAGGATATTACTAGTGGGGTGCCCCAAGGTTCAATCCTTGGGCCCCTTTTATTTTTAGTTTATATCAATGATATGCCAGCTGCAGTGAAATGTAAGTTGCTTTTATATGCTGATGACTCTGCATTGTTGGTCTCTGGGGATGATATCAGTGAGATTGAGAAGACTCTAGGTAATGAATTAAATAGTGTTAGCAAGTGGCTTATAGACAACAGACTTTCAATACATCTGGGAAAAACTGAGTCCATTTTATTTGGAACAAAAAGTAAGTTGTCTAGAAAAAATTCACTTACGGTCACATGCAATGGCACTGAAATAGTGTCTCAGAAAAGTGTTACATACCTGGGGTTAACATTAGAGCAGTCATTAAACTGTAAATCCATTGCTGACAAAATATTATCCAAATGTGCAGGTAAACTGAAATTCTTGTATCGCAGTACAAGGCATTTAGATTTTTCTATCAAGAAACTACTGGTCGTATCATTGATTCAATGTCATTTCGATCATGCTCTACTTGGTACTGTGGATTATCAGTTAAACTTAAAAACAGTCTACAAGTGATGCAAAATAATGTTATCCGCTACCTGTTAAAAGCACCCCCCCGGACCCATATTGGTAGAGATGCTTTTAAAAGGGTGGGACTGCTGCCAGTACATGTTAGAGTGGAGCAGTTAAAGCTGAATCATATGTATAATGTCATTAATGGCTCTGCTCCCAAATATTTATACTCCCATATAAAAACTGTTAATACACAGCATAATCATAACACTAGGGCCAGTGTTCGTTCTTGTAAAGTGCCCAGAGTCAATAATGCAGCTAGAAGTTCTTTTTTTTATACAGGTATAATATTATGGAATAACTTACCACTTTCCCTCAAAAATGTAAATACTAGAGGGGCTTTTAGACATCAGGTTAAGGCTTTTTTATGGAATAGAGTAGCCAATCTTTTTAATTAGAGTAGACTGATTATTTTATGTGATTTAAGAATTTATGATTTTAGAATGTTTTTTGAATTTTGGATGATTTGTGCTAAATGTTTTTGTCTTTGACTTGTAATAGGTATTTGTTTTGTGTTAAGTGTTTTAACACCAAGGACCATGTTGGAAATAAGTGTTTACACTTTAACATGTTTATCCTTTGGATTATGTTGTCTGTTAAATCCGAAATAAATCAAATCAAAATCAAAATCAATCTCCTCTGCCCTGTGAGAGCACTGAGATTGTATACTGCGCGCTCTGCCTCTTTTAGACGCACTGAGCAGCTTTTCGTTTCGTTCGGAGGGCGCACCAAGGGTCTCGCCGCCTCGAAACAGACACTGTCTAGATGGATAGTGGACGCTATTGCTGCTGCGTACGCGTCAAAAGAACCTGCCATGCCCGTTAGGCATTAGGGCTCACTCCACTAGAGGCATGGCCTCCTCGTGGGCGTGGTCCAGCGGGATTTCCATTCACGACATATGTGTGGCAGCGGGCTGGGCTTCCCCCTCCACCTTTGTCAGATTTTACAATCTGGAAGTACCCGCCCTGCAGGCAAAATTACTAGCGGTCTAAAACGCTACAGCTCTCCTGGTGAGCTGCACTGATGGGAAACTCTCCACAGACCGACACTGCCGCTCTGTCTCTCTTCCCACTATGTGCTTATGTATTACATATACACTGGCCCGCGCTCTTGCTGGCCAAAATGCTTTCCCCACTCATAGGGCTCCCCGGGGTTTTCTCCCCCTGGGCTCATGCTGTGGATGCTTGGCGCGCACGGCGTTGACAATGGGTTCCCGTAGCGTAAGCTAGCTTACGCAATACGAGAGAACCTCTCGTAAGAGAACGAATCGGTTACCTAACGTAACCTCGGTTCTCTCTAGATGAGGGAACGAGTATTGCGTAGCCGGCCGTGCTAGCGCCACGATCGATTTTCGCTTCATTCTATAAAAACCAGGGAAGCAGCCTTCGGACCTTGCTAATATACACTCTAGCCACGCCCAGTTTGGCGCGCTGTGACGTGATGAAGGCGCGAGCGCCTCTCATTGGACGCGAGTTCATTCTGTCCGTCCATAGGCTGCAGCAGTTGCCGCAGAGCAACCAATGAGCTCGCTAGCTAGCCCGCTCAAGGTCTGCAGCTGCTGCACTGCGTTGACAATGGATACAAAATTAAGGATAATTTTTGGCTTCAATATTTCAGAAAAGATTAATCTTTCCCGTAGCGTAAGCTAGCTTACGCAATACTCGTTCCCTCATCTAGAGAGAACCGAGGTTACGTTAGGTAACCGATTCGTTTTGACTGTTATGCCGATGAGACTCAGCTCTATATTTCTTTGCGCCCCTACGAAACTTACCAATTCACAAAATTAACGGGCTGCAGAGCTGATATAAAAATTTGTATGACTTTTTTTCTTATCAGTGCAAAAGAGACTTAAATAACTCTGTTGATTTTTGACATACATATAAGTGTTATGCATCATTCAAAACTGTTAAATGTCTAGTTTTATTTGTGTACACTCATAATAAAAACAATGTTGTGATTTTCGTAAAATAAAGAAAATAAACATGATGCATGTTCTGCCATCTCTCAGTGTGAAGTCTATTCTGAAACGTGACAGAAAATGAACTGTAACTCAGCAAATATTTGCAACACAGACATGAGATATGTCTTTAGAAAGCTTGAAGTGTATATTTCTAAATGATGTAATTCATGTCAAAAACAAATATTCTCTGTTTAAGTAATCCGTATGAAACCAAGGATAGAGTACAGCTTCTCAAGCGTTTGCTCTAATGTCACGACACCCATATGCGCGCACAAGCGACTCACATGCTAATTGTCCACGTGAAGGAATTCGAACCTGTAAACACCCCATCACCTCAAAACAGTTCATCAAACTTCATCAGTCCTTGGCTTTTCATCGAGTTTGGAAGACACGCTTTGAGTTTACCTTGGATTTACCTCAGAAGAAGAAGAACGCGATTTGAAGATAAGACAGATTTTTAAGGTAAGAAAAGTTTTTCACTTACATTAGATAGCGTGTTATTGTTGAATAAACTTCACATTGTACTAGTTGAATTGGTGCCAGACTAAAATGTATGAAATCTACAGAAACATGTTGAAATATGAAATATAGACAACCTTTAAATTCTAAATATACATGTTTTTATACCCTAAAATATAAAACACAGCATGATATAAAAGTAGGCTAGTATGAGTGTTTACACTACCATGATTGTTAGAATTTTTATTGCTTCGGTAAATCGCTTCAGTAAATGGTCTCTGCAAGCGCTGTGAGTTTGAGACACTCGTACTGTGTATTTGAAAAGCAAAACACACCAAACAGTAGTCTATGTTTTTAGTCTCTGTTTGACAAAAAACGGAATTCCTGCATAGTTTGCCTTTAAATGCTGCTTGACCAACCTAAATTTGGATGTCTTACCTCTGTTTTAATTTAATGTTACTTTAGATAAGTGTACGTGGGAAACCACGGCATGGCCGTTTAGTGACCGAAAACTGACGAGTTTGTGATCGTGAGACCCATGTTAAAGGCGTGAGGACCTCAAAGCGACATAGTTCCTAATATGAATGGGTAATATATAAGTAAAGAGTTGAAAAGAATAATCAAACATTCGCTCACATGTAATGATGCTCAGATATCATTAAAATATTTTTCATTTATGGAGTCAGATGAAATAACGAGGTAGGTGAGAAAATGTATTTAATTTAATCTTGTTGTGTTGCACGAAAGGAAAGGCAGTAACCTTCACCCGCTTATCGGAAACCGCCATTGGACCATTAGACGGGCTTACACTTGCCACCATGGCCGTAGCCAGCTATGAGGTCACCGAGGTCCGGACCTCGGTCATTTTTTTTACATTCAAAAATAAAATGTCAAGCTCTCTGAATGATTAATTAGCAGTGTTTAAACCACCTCATATGAGTGTTTGCAATTCATGTTGCTGCGAGAAGCTGGCGCAGTGAACTGAACGGGGCTTGAGAGCGCGTTGTGAACGCGGGTGCAGCCTCCGTGTTGCCAGATCCACCTAATAGAAAGGTGGCAGTAGTCACCTGTTTTTCTGATTTAATGTGACACTTTAGGAAGTTATTAATGTGGGAAGGTTTAGTGATATATTAACCTTATTTCCAAAACACAAGCTTTGAACTTATTTCGGATTATTATTATTATTTTGTTTTGCTTGTTTTTCGTAGCAATATCTGGCAACATTTAACTGTCGGCATTAATACATTTAAAAAAAAAGAAGCTTATAGACAAACTGTAATTGCATAAAGCTACCACATTCGGTAAGACAAACGCAATGACAATCGATTATCTGTAAGAAATGTATAACACTATCAAAAACAATAGCATAAAACAGATCTGTATGTTAGCCTACAGAATGAAATTTGCCAAATAACTTACTGGCCAGCTGGAAGACGGCTCATGCTGTTTAGTTAACCTTTCACAAAGCCATCATAAAAACATTAATTAAAGCAGTGTTTCTCAACTAGCAATCTATTCAGTCAGCATATTTGTGTTTGATCTGTGTGAATTTCGTCCGAATTTGACGAGTGATTAAAAGATGGCTAATTCGTAACAGTTCGTACGACCTCACTCGTACGAATTAGTACGATTTTTGCTAAAACGTACATATTTGACGAGTTGCCCAATTCGTATGAATTCGTACGAATGACCCTGACCCCGCCCCTAAACCTACCCATCACGTGGGTTTAGACAAATCGTACAAATTCGTACGAATGAGGTCGTACGAATTCGTACGAATTAGCCATCTTTTAATCACTCGTCAAATTCGGACGAATTGGTCGTGAGATTGCGTTGAACTTGCTAGACCTACTTTTTCTTTGCACAAAACTCTCCAGAAAGTGCCATTTTGGTTTATTTTTCACAAAAAAAATCCCGGGGGGGCAAACCCTCGGACCCCCCTAGTGAGAGACTACCCCACACATAATTAAATCCAAATTTAACCCCTGTATATATATATATATATATATATGCCAAATTCCATAAAAAAAAAGGGTCACAGCTTAATGTCCATTGGGAAATGTGGTTCCAATGGCCAAACCATTATTATAGCAAAATTCTTTACACAACACCCCGGACCTCACTAATTTTCAAACCCTGGTTACGGCCTTGCTTGCCACTGTCACCTTTGTCACCTTTTTTCCGCCTTTGTCACCTATGGCTTTTGGCTTGCTTAATTGGAGACATTTAATTTAATATTTAACAATATTATTGATCTGCCTGCATTGACACCTGTAACGTACTGCTCTGAGACACGAAGGGTTGAGAGTCCAAATGCAGTTTTTAATGGGAAAATCCAAGATCATAAACCGTACAGTGGTCAAAAGCACAGGGTAATCAGTCCAAACAATGACAGGGCACAGGAACACAGATGAACAGGGTAATCCAAGAGACAGGCGCACAGGGAAAAAAAAACAGAGAACAGGGAGATGATCAAAATGAACAAACACTGGAACGCTCAGAAATGCAGTGTTACACGTACAAGACTTTGTAGGGAATGAATGTGAAAACCAGGCTTATATTGGGTGAATAAACAAGATAATGACATACAGGTGTATACAATGAGTGCTTATGAGTCCAGGCAGAGAATTATGGGAGATGAAGTTTGTGAGGGAATAACAACATTCTGATGTGGACTGCCCTCTGGTGGCTCTCAAGGGCACTCCAGCTGGTGACCGTTACAGACATCATTATGCGAACGGAACTAAGCTGGACGATGACATCACGGTTTTCTCCAGAGCGGCTATATATATATATATATATATATATATATATATATATATATATATATATATATATATACTGTATATATATAGCTATAAGTAAACTAAATGAATTAAAAAAAAAAAAAAAATTTTACAACAAAAATTAACCATCACTAAACTTACTTAAAGGTGCTCTAAGCGATGTCACGCATTTTTTAGGCCAAAACATTTTTGTCACATACAGCAAACATCTCCTCACTATCCGCTAGCTGCCTGTCCCCTGAACACACTGTAAAAGACGCGGTCTCTGCAGACACCCCAGGCGTCACACACGGCAACAAAAACAATCTGTAGCGACCCGCGCCACGAAACATAACAAACTGATCCAGCCAATAACCGACAAGAAGGGTTTGGGGGGTTAGTGCGCGGATAGGGTTGCCACCTTCAATACAAAAAAATAAGGGACGCCTGCCGGCGGCCGCAGCGGGGGCCAAAGCCCTCAGGGCCACAATGACCACAGGCCCGACGGTATGCCAATGGTATCATAACTCAAAACATATTTTTCAGGAAAGTAATAAGATCATACCAATGGACATTATAATAAGCTATCTGCTATTGAAATCATTGTGAATAAATCACTCTCTATCACAAACAACGTTAACAAAGTGTGACAATGAGATTACAAAAAAAATGGCCTTTCGTCGGAGTTGTATGTGAGATGTTAACTTATTAACTTATTAAATTAACAGATCCATAACTTATTCACTATAAATTAAACAAATGTGTTGATACTCAAACAAATACTAAATTTGATTGGAAAAAACTATGACTTTAGCAAAGGATCTTGAACATCAAAAACATCAGTAGACCAGTAGTACTGTGCAGTATTGGACTATAGGCGTTAAGTGTACTTGTCACTCCATGCAGCACTGAGTAGCTGTTTCTTTCAAACATGTAACACCATCCAAACAGTGATACCACACATAAATAACCTATAATCTACAAACATTTCTAAATTTAATTATAACACTATTTTTATTATTGGTAAGAAAATCTATTTATGTATTTATTTATTTATGTATTCAGACCTATTGACCTATTCTCTAGATTTGTTAAGCATAAGTCATTTTCTTCACACATGCACATTTTTATTATTAAATATGTAGGCCTATTAAATATCTCTCTCTCTTATTTAAAAAATGCATGTGTCTGACTACCTTAACTATAATAAACAAATCATACCATAATGTATGGATATAATTCATTTACATTGAAACATTATTTCTTAGCAAATGGGCATAGGGTATGGAGCATATGAAAACGTAATCAATCAGAACATTATTGAGCTGATTAAAAAACTGTCATTACACTATGACTATCTGCTTCGGGAGATCCTTAACGTATGAAGAACTGTGAGACGGTGCTTTGATTTCTCTAAGCTAGCATTGCTATCAACTCTCTGCCAAAAGACCCGCCCTCCTCTGACTCTGATTGGCCCTGAACCTGATGTTATTAAACAAACCAATCAAACCAACAATGGCAGCGAGTATTACCCAATCAAGGGTAGAATAGGACGAGTCTTCACAGAATGCGGGTGTTATGATTTGCATGTGATGATGCATTTAAGACAACTCGGAAATACGGGACAAACCGCGTCCCGTATTGATTCAAAACGGGACGCGCTGTTTATTTCACAAATACGGGACGATTCCGTATTTTAAGGGACGGGTGGCAACCCTATGCGCGGATGAGGAGGAGGGAGGGTCTAGCTAGCCTCCGTTTTGTTTGACAATACTTTAAACGTCAACAAGTGACGTCACCCGACATCGCTTAGAGCACCTTTAAGCTGGACTATGACGCTATTTTCTTCTAGATCTGCTGTACAGCAGAAACAAACTTTGTAGCATTATTTTCCTGTTATCACTGTGTGAGATGTTGTTTCCTCTCACTTGGAAAATCCTTGGCCCAGTGTCTTCTTTCACCACAGTGTATAGCCGCTTTGAAACAATCTGTATTGTAAAAAGCGCTTTATAAATAAAGGTGACTTGACTAAATGTGGCCCTCAAGTTACCCTTCAAACTTAGGGAGAAATGGGATGCAAATGCATTTGAGCTGCAAGGCCGGCAGACAAGAAGGCAATGCTTGACTAAGTCTACTTCATTAAAACCCTGGTGAGCATAATTTCTGACCCAATTTTTGGAGATATACAAGATTAAAACACAAAATCAAAGTCCAAAGCAGCAATACAACCCAAATCAAAAGGCAGTTTCGCTACTAGTGTAACTAGTAAGTGCCAACAGTAAGTGCATGCATTTCAATAATATTGTTGAATATTAAGTGTCCCCAACTAGGCAAGCCAAAAAACAAAGGCGACAGTGGCAAGGAACCGAAACTCCATCAGGTGACAGAATGGAAGAAAAAAACAAAAACCTTGGGAGAAACCAGGCTCAGTCGGCCAGTTCACCTCTGGCCAACGAACAAACAGTGTATGATTATGATTCAGGCAGCATTAAAGGTCTTTCATTGTCAGGATCTGGTTCCATCTGGTTGAAGATCGGAGTCATCACGCCGGTATGGAGACTGGTTTGTTGAGGATCAGTGCCGATGGCTGTCATGTCGATGATCAGGAAGATTATTTATAAAGTAATCTTAAGTGGCAAAAGTGATACTTCTACCATATTTGTAACAGGGAGTCGGCTTTGCAGCCTTGGGTAAATTAAGTCAAGTATTTTAGTTTTTCCATTACGTTGCAACAGCCTCTAAGAAACAGTGCAAACTCCTGGTTAGCTCTTTGGTCTTCAGATTTAATTGTTGGCCATTTAATTGTTCTCTCCATATTATGCGCAGGAGATCTTATATTCATTGCCAAACTGTTCCTTCAATAGAACTTTTGCCTTCTTCTAGTCTTGTTCTGGAGACATGTGTTGAAAACTTTTAATGAGCTCTTGAGCTTTCTCTTTTGTGAACTGAAGGAGGAAGAGTAATCTGTCTTGGTAGTTGTCTGTCTTGCTTTCTACCATGTGCTCAAATGAATGTATAAAATTCTTATATAGAAAAATGTCTCCTTCAAAGACTTGCAAATTATCTTTAGGCAAAGTGGTTAAACTTTGTTGTTTCACTGAATGCTTGTCAATTCAATTTGTCTTTTTAGGATTTCTGTAACACCATAATTTCTTGAATCATGTTTTTGACATTCTTGTGTTGTGCCAGGAGGCCGATGTAAAGCAGTTTGATGCTCTTTTACGTTCACAATACTGCTGCCTTCTGCAGATGTCTGCTGTGGACTTGTATTATACGAATCGGGAAAATGAACTGCAACATCTTCTGTCAGGCATGTAACTGGAGCTTTTTCACCAATTGAATAGAACTCCATATTCTACATTTCAACAAAGTAAGCATTTGCACCATCAGTGTCATTAGGACCCGAGCACCAATGGTGTGACGACCCTATTGGAATTGCTCCGTTTATTATACAATGTACTTCCTTTAGCAGACATTTCTTCATTTTTTAAATAATTAATTTTGGCTGTAGTAGCTGCAATTTTTTGTTTGAATTTCAAGAACTTCTCTTATTCATGCAGAGGATTATTGCAGAGATGTTGATGATATACTAGTTCTTGATTTGTCAGATTTACTAAACACTGACCCAGCCACTGACACCTTGGCTTCTTCCTCAAAAAACTCATTTGATTTATCAGCAACACTGATTTCAGGTCAGGACGTTCTATTGCAGATAACCATTTTGTAATATCGTTGAGAAATTGATTTGTTCCAGTCTTGGTTCATACCAATTTTTCACATCCTCCATTTTATCCTTTTCATCTAACATTTCAACATACGATGACAGCAACAATTTGAATTCGTGAAACATCTGGTTGAATTTCAGCAGATTTCCTTCCACTTCATCATAGCACTCCTTGTAGAGAGTTAATTCAAATTCCCGAAGGACTGGCCGAGATGACGAGAAAGGCCACTGATGGCCTGGAGCTCGTGTCTAAACAGATTGTAAAATAGTGTCCCAAATATCTTCCAAATTAAATACAGATAATTTAATTTATAAAGGTCTCAGAAACAAAGTACAAGAATTACGGAAGTCAAAAGTATCATATTATACACAATTAATAGAGAGTGCCAAAGGTCAAAGTACAGCCCTATGGAAACAATTAAATAATTTTACAAATAAGACTCAAAAGCAGCAAACAATCAAAGAATTACAAATAGATGGAAAAGTAATTGATGATAAAGCTACTCTGGCACATGAGTTAAATACATATTTTATATGTTCAGTAAATGAACTGGCTCAAAATTTTAAATCAATACCATTAATAAATAAGGTGGAGGATGAGCTATCAAATTCATTTTTTATCAAGGAGATTGAAAAAAATAGAATTACTGAAATTGTAAAGATTTTACCAAATTCAACAGCAAAGGGTGTTTACAAGATATTAATTTGATAAAAAAATATAGCTCCTTGATGATAGCTCCGTTAACTCATTTGATAAATTTATTGATGTGTTTTCCCGAAACTTTGGAAAAAGGCTGTAGTTACACCACTCTTTAAATCAGGGGATCCCAGTCTGATTTCAAATTATCGACCAATATCAATTTTTATGTCAACATTTTTGGAGAAGGTAATAACCTCCTTCACCAACATCAATTTGGTTTTAGACCACAGCATTCCACAGAAACAGCTATTTGTTATTTCTTGGAAAAAACTAGGCATTCTTTGGATCAGGGACATGTGATGGGAGCAGTATTCATTGACCTAAAAAAGGCATTTGATACAGTTAACCACACTATTATTTTATCTAAATTAAGTGCATTTAATTTTAGTAAACTTTCAATCGAGTGGTTTACCTCATATTTAAATCTAAGAGATCAGTGTGTTAAAATTGAGGATACAAAATGTTTGTTAGTTTGTTTATAAATGATTTACCATGTTGTTGTCCAGATGTTAAATGTCAGCTTTATGCTGATGATACAGTAATTTATACATCTGCTAAGTCATCTCCCAAGGTTGCTGCAATTTTAAAGGAACAAATGGAAAGGATATCTATATGGCTCCAGGAAAATCATCTAACTCTGAATGTTAAAGCTGCAGTCCGCCATCTCTTTGTCGCCATCTCCGTTCGAAATCTGCAATTGCAGTCATTCGGAATTATCAACTTTACGTGAGTTGTAGTTCGACACGGCACAGCGCGGATGAACACAATGTTTGAGGAGAGTGCGCAGCTGTCAATCACCGCGCCGGTGTCGATACTGGCATTCAGAATCACAGATTATTCTTTTTGGAAGTATGACCAACATAATAATTTTCACCGGAAAATGTCATCTGAACAAGTAAGAAACATCCACTTTTGTTCTGGTTCTGACATTGCAGTAAATCGCGCTGATTAAATCTAACAATCGCTTATAAGTTATCATATCACGCAAAACCGTGCAAATTATACTTTGTTCTCAAATTGTAAATGTTAACAACGCCAGCATTGCGTGACTACATGTATTGTCCTTCCGATATTTATCATTGTTTTCGCATGGGTCCGGTTGCAGTCTCTTTTTTTCTGTAGCCACTCCGAAGTCCGAACGAAGTCTTTTGCATTTTACAGCGGGTGAATCTGTTGTCACTGGTGATTGTCGTTTGAACCTTTCTGGATCCGCCATCAAATTGATAAGTTTAATTATATCAAGTGCTGTGAGAAAAGGCTATAAATCTCCACCTCCAACATCCTCACACGCAATATAGCCTACTAGCCGAGACTCCTTCTTTATGTGATGTGACGTAATGACGCAAAGACATGCTCGAATCTCCCGCGGAAATCCACCATTACCACTGGAATTAAAAACATTATTACAAGCTTACCGTTTTGAATCGAGCTACGGCAAGCAGGCTGAACACTGGCTGGTTATGTATTTTCGCAAATATGTATTTTGGATAATTATTAACCCCAAAAAAGCCACGGACTGGAGCTTTAAGAAAACTGTTTATGTGCTTTTCTAATAGAAAGCAAAAAGAAAAAGTAACAATTCGGGTTTAATTTTAAAATAGAGTTAAATTTTTTAGGTATTGTTATAGATTCCCAACTTAAAGGGTTAGTTCACCCCAAAATGAAAATTCTTATGTTATGTTGTTCCAACCCCGTAAGACTTTTGTTCATCTTCGGAACACAAATTAAGATATTTTTTATTAAATCTGAGAGCTGGATCACTCCTCCATAGGCTTCAAAACTTGCCGGCCCAGAAAAGTTTAAGACATTGTTAAAATAGTCCAAGTGACTACAGTGGCTCAATCTTCAGTTTATCAAGCGACGAGAATACTTTTTGTGTGCAAAAAACAAACAAAAACTAACGACTTTATTCAACTATTCATTTCCTTCTCTGTGCATGGGCCGCGAGATTTCACGTAGTGTAACTGCGCAGCGCTTCTAGGTTGTACGTCACATGCATCACACACATGACCAGCGTCGGCCAATAGTTAGTCTACGTCTGACGTACAACACAGAACCGTTGCGCAGTTCCACTACGTGAAATCTCGTGGCCCACAGAGAAGGATCCTTACAATAGGTATAGGTCAGGTATGTATTTGAATGTGTAAAAATGACATGCTGTGTTAGTTTTATTCTATGATTAGTAGTTTTTTTTGTTTTTTTTTTACATATTTTCCAGTTTTTGACTGGATCATGTTTTTTTTGTACTGTTTTTTGTACTGTCCCTATACAAATAAACTTATAAATAAAAATAAATGTTAAATAAACGTGATGTGACTTTAGAGTGCCGAATTGTTATAGCTCATGCAAACATATCCACCCTGCTATGATCAGATGCTTTTCTTATGCTTTATTAAAAAAAATTGTGCTGTTTTCTCAATTTTGTTTTGTGTTTATTTTGTTTTTGAGAAGAAAGCGTTCAGCGCATTTACATATGTGGGCGGTGTCGGATGTTCGCCAAAACAAAGTATGCTGGTCACGTATTTCGAACTTCGTTTTACCCATATGAAGAATGAAAAAAAACTTCGCAGGGAGTATTGAAATGTAGTTTTAAGAGGCGAGAATGTAGAGAATGCGTCTGTGCGCTCTAACTAACTAAATAAATAAAAATAAATAACTAAATAAAACGCTGTTGAAACGTATGTAAAATGAATAGGCCTAGATACATTTAAGAACCCCCTCCCAAAAGTAAATTTGTACTTGGCGGGGCTATAGGCCTACTTTTAATAAAGATATGACATGAGTTTCCAGAAGACAATTGCGACATATGTTCTTTAAACGCATCCACAAGATTTAAAGTATTTTTTTTCTTCAGTATTTGTACAAAACGTCCTCCCACCGTCGCGGCCCTTGTGCGCATGAGCCAAGCGTAATAGAGTCCGTGAGCTTCACCAACACAAGCGTTAAAACGCGCAGGACTGAACGCCTCTATCACGATGGACAGTGAATGGCTTTTACTTCGCCATAAAATATATTGTCATTAGAAAAGTTTTTTTTCTTCTTCTTCTTCTTTTCTTTTCTATATTTATTTTTTTAAGAGGGAAATGTGGAGGCGCTACTATGCTTCAGCACTCTGGACAGCGCGCGCGAGTTGAGCCTAATGTGACTTATTAGGCTACTGGCTACCGTAATTATTTTGTCTCAGAGGAAGAATCATGCAGCTGATAACATTCATCACAAACTGGGGCAAATATATGGCAAAGGGGCTTCTAAAGTGAGAAATGGACTTTGCGGAAATTCTATTAGCTTTGTTCATCGTTGTGGTTGCGATTGTTTCTTTGGTGTCGAACTTACTGGTGTTGCTATGTTTCATCCACAGCAGCGAAATACGCCGACAGGTGCCAGGGGTGTTCACCATGAACTTGTCATTTTGCAACATACTGATTTCTGTCCTGAACATGCCATCCACTTTAATTGGGATTTTAAAGCACCAGCAGCCTTTTGGAGAGTGTCTCTGTGGCACGCTAAGCTTTCTGGAGACCTTTCTGACAGCCAACAGCATGCTAAGCATGGCAGCCCTCAGTATAGACCGCTGGATCGCCGTAGTTTTCCCACTAAGTTACTCTAGCAAAATGCGCTACCAGGACGCGTTGGTCATGGTGTGTTATTCTTGGCTTCACTCGTTCACGTTCTCTCTCATCCCGGTGTTTTTCTCATGGTTTGACTACAGTCCCATTTACGCATCCTGCACGTTGCATTTGAGCGAGGAGAGCACACGGATTAAGTTTACTGTGTTCACCATTGCCTTTCATGCCACCAGCTTCATGCTCTCGCTTCTGATTTTGTGCGTTACATACTTAAAGGTGTTAAAAGTTGCACGCTTTCACTGCAAGAGGATTGACATTATAACCATGCAGACCCTCTTCTTACTGGTAGATATTCATCCAAGGTATTTGAACATTTATTCTTAGTAAGCATCATTGGGATGTTTTACCAGGTTTCCCATGGTAAAATGTGTCATTAATATTTTGTAAAACTCTTTTGTATAGTGTTAAGCAGCGCTGTCTTTCAGAACAAAAGAGGAGAAAACAGCGCGCTACTAAGAAGATCAGCATTTTCATTGGCTCTTTCATCATCTGTTTCGCCCCTTATGTTATTACAAGGTATGCCGCTTATTATTTAAAAGCTTAACATTTTATAAACCACTAGGTACAAACACTTTGTAATAATCTGGGAGGGGTTGATTATCAGACAGTATGATACAGAGATCTGAATATAGTGAGGCTGATGAGGGACGCAACGAAGCGGTTTGCAGCGTTCAGTAACGTTCAATTGTGCATTATGATCTTAATTGCTTGCTTGTAGAAATGTTTTACTCTTGAAAAGACAAAAGTGCCTCGAAATGGCGTCATTTAATTGAGTCGTGACTCGTGAGATGACGCTGACAAGAAAAAAAATGTTTCCAAGAATAGCTCTTGTGCGCCAGAGGTGACAGAACACAATCACTTTTCGTCTCTGGGATTCGCTAATGATCTTGAAAGCTCACCTGATCTCAAATAAATAAATAAAAACAAAAACAAATTTTCTCATCCATATTTACTTCTCACTGCTACTATACTGTGTCTGTAAAACCTACTATCCTTACTTCTCTTCCCTTCAAATAAAATGGTCAAATAATGTCAAATCGTTATGTTAAACATAGGATCAGAACTGATTTTTAGTTTAGTTTTTTATCTTTTGACAGAGTAAAAACGAAACAATGATTATACTACAACAATAAAAGCATTTTATCATTAATTATTTTATATAGTTTTGTATATAAAGGGCCTATTTATTTTCAAAGATACTTAATATAACCATTATGTATTACACTTATGGAACAGTATTTTCCCATATAAATAGCCAAAATTGTCCATTGGTAAGCTACTCATTTCTCACATAAGAATGAATAGTTATTAAAATTGGAGTAATTTTCAGAGCAACACCTTAACATGCTACTTTTAAGGACTGAATAAATAGTGCTGTTTATCAGTAGATTCTTTGAAAGATATATTTTGTGTGAGAAACATGCAAAACTTATTATGGTCTTTTATAAAATGAAAAACTTAATAGGAATTAATCCGTTAGATAACTTAAGGGAAGTTATCTAACGGATTAATACCTATTAAGTTTATCATTATATAAAGGACCATGATAAGTTTTGCATGTATTTCACGCACAAAATATATTCACTGCTTAAACAGTCATGGTAAATGAATACTGAGTTGTGTTTTTGTGTGCTTCTTGTCTAGATGCTGTCATTATGTTAATGGATTTGTCTCTGTTTCACAGGTTGACTGAGCTGTTTCCCTTTGTGGATGTCAACCGACACTGGGGTATTGTCAGCAAGTGTTTAACATACAGCAAGGCAGCTTCAGATCCCTTCGTCTACTCCCTCCTGCGACAGCAGTACAAGAAGGTCTTGATAACAGTGGCCAATCGCCTGTTGAAGCGTGATTTAAACCCATCCTCTGGACACAGCAGCTCTATGGACACAGAGAATGACTACAGTCTTCAGAGAATCAGCTAATGGCACTTGCACAAACAGGAAAAGCCAAATGCCTTGTTAAAGGTGTGTGTGTGTGTGTGTGTGAAAGAATAGGACTGTGTGGTCACAGTTGGCGGCCTTTGCAATTTGGCAGCCAGTTTCAAACAGTTGGAACCCTCAAAAAGACATACAACATATATACGCAATGCGACGGCAATTACTTTATTATCTCTGTTGTATTTAACAATGTTAACTCATATTTCACTCTTAATAGTCTGTTTTTAAATGCATTCTATCTACCACCATCCACTATCTAAAAACAAAATCAACATTCAATCTTCATCACTCTCTCAGCCCCTCAGCAAGCACCTTGGACAGCGTAATTAAAAGGCAGTGAGAGCAAAGTCTAAAATCTAGAACATCGATTAAATAAGTGATTTAATAGGAGTTAATACAATATGAATATGAATAATCTACATCAAGAGAAAATATTTTACATTTAGGCCTATTCCGATTTTGACGTTAAGAACTTGGCTTTCCAATGGCGGAGACCTTCAAAAGCTCTGACAAGTTTATCCTTATTATCCAGTGAACTCATAACGTTGTGTTAAATTGACATCTGGGCAAGTTTTTTCTTTCTTGCAGCTTGGTGGACCGCATATATGATTTTATCAGCTTCAAGCACAAGATATAAATATATTGACAAAATGAAATTAAGGGGAAAAAAACGTAATGAAACTAAAGCTGCCCGTAGATAGCGGCAAATCATTGTCTTGACGAGTGAGTGAACCATTTAGTCAAACGAATTGTTCAAAATGGCTAATTCATTCAAGGACAATGCAAGTGACTGTCTTTATGAGTGAGTCATTGAGTCATCCATTAGACGGATTCTCAAAAAACGTGGATTGATTCAGTAACGAAACATCACTGTGTTGCTCGGAGACAAGCAATGGCAATGTGGATTTGTTTGGAACTATTTTCATTGACGAAATAGAGCAAAAACAGATGTTTTAAGTCTAAAATGAAAGCCACCTAATATTAATTGATTTATTGAACTTTTGTTTTCCAGAAAACAGCACACTATCCTGCAAGAACTCATACAGGGACATTTTTTGCCCTATATATCTCGAATTTTGGGGGCATTTTTATTCATTTTGGTGGTATTTCTGCCCTGAGCCCACATTCATTTTCTACCCTGGTGTGTGCACGGTGTAATGGTGGGGATTGGGGCTCTTTTTCGAGTGCAAGCGAAGGCCCCTTCTGTTGCGAGGCCCGTCTCAAGTGAAACGGGTGAAACACGGCAAAGGCCACTACTGGTCATAACAATGTAATGAACCACTCTATTGTAACAAGAACGCTGGGATTAACAAGGACACCAGCAAAGTGCAGAACATATAGGCTACATATACAGACTTACAATAAAATCTGCAGAGTAACATTACACCACATATTGTTAACTTTCTTGTTAAAAGAATTTTCACTCAAAATGCATACTGGACAGTGATGCATTTTATTATATCTTAGTAATTGACATTAGTGACAGAACAGCCAAAGCTAAAAATCTCTACTACTGATGTCAGAACTTTTATAGCTTTTAACATAACTCAATGTACTAGATTCCTATAACAGCTAATGCTAATACTCTGTGCTCTTTGGTGGGATGTTGCAAGTTGTTTTTAAAAGATGACTTTGTTAAACTCTTGATGTATAGCTACTTTGCACAGTACAAGAAATGTATAGTGTACTTATTTACAATGAATTCAGTTAAACTGTTTGCAGAGTACCAGAATTCAAGTGCTTTATAAAGCTTTATTAGTTTGTTAACATTTGTTCAATTCATTGTTTTGTGAAAATGGTGCAATAAAAAAAAATGAAATAATGAGTAAACCTCTAAATGGAAACATGTACACTATTTTACTAAATTAATAGGAAAATTGATTGATTAGATTATTTTATCAGATTTATTTAATCAATGCTATGTATTTTTTTCTACTAGTGCAAGTTTAAGGATGAAACTAGTTAGTGACTTTTATAGGACCTATGATCTTCTGATCATAAAGAAATAATAAATTGTAAGTCTTTTAAAACAAGCGTTAAAAAAAAGAAAAAAAACCAAGAAACAAGAAATTGAGGAGATGAAACTCAAGAGTAGGCGTTGTTCAAAGGTCGGTGTCTGGGCTCGGCAGAACATCGCTATAGAGGTTTTCATGTTTGCTGTTATATATATATATATAGTACTGGTGAAATGTAAACGGATATTTCCTACTGACACGCTAAAGCAAAGATATAATTAACTGTATTAAAACCTTTTTTTTGGGTGAAAACGTGCATGCCTAAGACTTTTGCACAGTACTATATAACGTCTCAAAGACCTTGAAGAACCTACCTGCAAAGCTGCTTGAAAAATTGTGTAAGTGTACCAAGGACAAAAGCGGTTTTAAATGCAAAGGGTGGTCACACCAAATATTGATTTGATTTAGTTAATAGAAGTTAACTGATAAATGAAATCTATTTATGACATTATTTTTGAAACCATCCTCAATTTACAGCTACCAGGGTGTGGCTTTGCTGGTTTCTTCAGGTGTCTTGGAGACGTTGCCGCAGTTCTTCTAGATTTAGTCTGTCTGAGTTTTTTCTGTTTCTTCATGTAATCCCAGATGGACTCGATGATGGTGGGATCAGATCTCCGTGTGGAAGCATACCGGATCAGACTCCTTGTGCATGCAAAAATCTTACTGGATTATTACAATTAATGGGAATTAATTGTAATAATCCAGTAATCCCCCCACTCCCGCCCCAGCAAATCAGGAACCAGAGGAGGGAAAAAGGATAAAAAATAAATAGATAGGTCAATTAGACATAATACAAAATAATATATTTATTGCACATTGATAGACATTATAATCTATCACACCTCAGCATATGCCCAGTGGTATGAAATCAATGATCAACAATCACCTTCAAGATATTTAAAAGAAAAATGACATCCAAATCAGTAAGAAAGTCTTCAGTTTACCAGCAATTTCATATCTAATCTTTTACATATGTAAAATACTGCTAAACTTTGTTAACCACATCTCAAATTTAGGTACAAACTCATTGTTCCAAATCAGAAAAATTGTCTTCTTAGCTATTGTCATCCCGTACTGAACCGTCTGAATTTGATTGAGATTGTAGGTCTCCAAACACGGGGCTCCAGCCTCAGATCTCAACCCAGAATCCTCCACTTCCTTCAGTTCGGGCACCACATACATGACCACGGAGGCCGTCACAGAGCCCCCTGCTCTCCTAGACAAAGCCAAACACCCCTTTCTCAGCTCTCAAGTCAGCTGGCCCTCCAGACATTCTTGAATTTAAATCTTAATAGAAAAATTTATTTTCTTAGTTTCTGCATGTGCTGTTGTTTTAAGTCATGAAACAGGTTTGTATTGCCTAACTTTGATGTGCAGTTTGCAATATTATATAATAATATAATTTTTATTATATAAGAACTTTTTGTTTTCTCTTAGAAATGCACATTTGACAGTAGCTTGAGTTGACAGTAGTAGTAGTAGCTTGAGTTAGGATGCAGATTTTATGTTCATTAAAAACGTGTAAAAAAAAATGTAACAATTTTTATATTGTAAAATTGTAATATTCTGTTTAAATTTTATTAAAATGAACCATTGGTCTTCCATAGTAGCATATATTTAGATCATGATAACCACAGTTAAACGACAAATTAAACACAATGTACTATTTTAATCGATTGCTGGACATCGTAATGTTATTGTACATAGGTACATCAGATTTATGATTTAGCATTGTATTAGCAGAATAGATTAGAAAAACCTGTTGAGTCCTCCAACACCCTCGGCCCGGACGTGGCGGAGCGTCCGGCGCCAGGCCTTTATCCGTTGAATCCTTGAAAAACGGGTCTAGGCTGGTTCCCATATGTGTGACCCTGCGGGGATCCCATATGTGTATTTCTTCCACGGCTGCTCCTAAACGGAAGCCTGTGTCTTTCCCTTGGGGTAAGTTACCCAGTATTTCATATGCAGTACAACCTTCGGGTTAGTCCATATGTATATAGCCACATAACTCCTTCGGGGAAGAATGTGGGTTCTGCAGCGTTCTCCTTCCTAACAATAATCTTACTGGGTCCGAAAACTTGGTCCATATATCAAACACGCTTGCATGAATTAGTATGAAACTCGGTACACATATTAGAGATGTTCCGATACTCTTTTTCCCTTCCCGATACCGATTCCGATACCTGGACTCAGGGTATCGGCCGATACCGAGTACCGATCCGATACCTGGGTCTGTACAGTATCTATACAGTTGCAATTCATACTAGCACTGTATGAATTGATAGAATTATTTTATGGTGTGCTTCAGACTTATCCCTTAATTAAACATGAACAAATACATAGAGTGAACCAGAGTATTTTTATTATCTGACATACATTTCACAGCAATATATTATTTATCTTTCTTAAGTGAAAAAGAACTTAAAATGCAGCCACACATCTAATACTGTAAACTGAAAAAAGGTATTTTAGATTTACAATATATAACTGTATAAAAAAAGTGCAACAAATAAATCTAGGAATCTAAAAAAATGATATATGAATAATATAAGAAAATTATCTCTTTATAATTTAAGGTCCATAAACAGTTTTGTTAAATAAACGGCATTTTAGTTTTGACATTGGCTGGTCATCCAGAATAATAAACTTAATAACTTACATGTTGTGTCGGTTATATTTATGATCGCTCGTTGGCTGTCTTTTGAAAACATTTCTCTTCGTTTGAATGAAGCTTTCAGAGATTGTTGATTCTGGCGCGGCTCATCCTTCTCTGCCCTTGCCTTTGTGTAATCGTGTTCTGCGGGGTTACTCGGTGTTACTTGAAGTTGCTAATACTTGTTCCACCCCTCGAAATTGCAGTATGGCATATGAGACATGTCGCCGTTTTACTAGCTGGTTGTCCAGTCTGAAATACTGCTAAACAGCTAAACTGCTAAACTACTGCAGGGCGCGCGCGCGTTTTCTTCTTCGCTGCTCTAAACAGTAGTTGCTTGTGTGGCAACAGCACGACTTCCTGTGTTGCCACAAGCAACCACTGTTTAGAGCAGCGAAGAAGAATTGAGCTCCGATTTGCAGCGTTATGCAAAGCTAGCGTGCATAACTAGTTATTGTTTAAGAAAATGGTATCGGATCGGTACGCGGATAGAAGTACTCGGCGATACCGATGCCAGAATTTTTATTGGTATCGGCGGCATTTCCGATACTAGTATCGGAATCGGAACAACTCTAACACATATAGATCACATCGGGCCGAACAACTTATAACTAAGTTATACACCAGCCCAACAGGAAGTCAGCTATTGTTTGGAAAACGCATGCTGTGGAATTTGATATACTCCTCCTATGAAATTCATCCGATCACCACCAAACTCGGTGTGCATGAAGTCAAGACACCGCTGTCGGTGTGTGAATGGGTGAATGTGAGGCAATATGTAAAGCGCTTTGGTGGCCATTGGGTCTGTGAAAGCGCTATATGAATGCAGTCCATTTACCATTGAGGATGCTAAATTGCCAGCAGATTTTTGAAATCTCGAACGGTTTGGCCGTGGCGAGGATACGAATTTATAGCAAAGAGAAACAGGAAGTGTTATAACTTCTGCATACATTAACTGATCTTGACGAAACTTCAGCAGTGTGTTTGTTGTAAGAGGCTGATCACAAGGATGTTCCTATTATGAGTCAAAGTTATAGCGCCACCAACTGGCAGCAGGAAGTGTGTCACTTTCAAAATACTTTTGACAAAAGTGGGGGGCTAGTATTACCTACAGTCACAAAACTCGGTATGTATATTGTTCTCATCGAGCCGTCTTACATTCTCACAGCAATGTCTGTCAATGCATTCGCAGTAGCAAGTCTCGGTACTTGCACTGCAGCAGCGTAGAGAATCTATTGCACCAAGACCAAATACATCAACATTGCCATATCCATTACCATGCAAATCTCTTATTATCATACCAATTTCCTAAGAGTTGTCATGACAGAATTGTGGTAATGGAGTGGCCAGGTGGGTGACATTTAAAAAAAAAAAGCAGTTTCTAAAGCAAAACCCAAAAAATTCACAGGAACTGTGGAATGTAGTTAGTTCCCCTTGGGCTAAAATACCAATTTCTAGGTGCCAGAAGTTAGTTGACTCGATGCAACGCAGATGTGCAGCAGTTTTCACAAATAATGGCTATGCAACTGAATATTATCTCAGTAAAATAAAATTAAATCTTACATTTATTCAGTTTATAAGTGTTTGAGACAAGTGTACCAAAAAACAAAACGGCAGCAGTGTAGCAGATGTATTCCGCCAATATCAAACATGTTAACATTGTCATAACCATTACCATGCCAAACACTCAAGCTGTCATGACAGAATTGGCCTCAGTTTAACAATGTTTCTCAACTGATAAAAACAAGTAAGAACAAGATAATTAACATGCTGATCAAGACTCAAGGCCTGTTCCACAAACACCTAAATTACAAAGGGTAGCTTTAACAGAATAAGATAAAGGGACAAGGCTGTCCATCACTTTCGGGAGAACACCAGCAAGAGGAGAAATAAGAACTTCTGGGTTTTTTTTCAGTATTTAAAGGGAGTACACCCAAAAGTGAAAATTCTGTCATCATTACTCACCCTCAAAATGTTCCAAACCTGTGTGCATTTCTTTCTTCTGCTGAACACAAAAGATGATAATTTTGAAGAATGTCTGTAACCAAACAGTTGATGGCCCCCCATTGACTTCCATAGTATTTTTTTTCCCTACTATGGAAGTCAATGGGGTCATTCAACTGTTTGGTTAACCATATTTTAAAATATATTTTGTGTTCAGCAGAAGAAAGAAATGCACACAGGTTTGGAACAACTTGAGGGTGAGTAAGTGATAATTTTTGGGTGAACTATTCCTTTAACGGCAAGTAATTATCTGCCATCCAATCTTTTATATCGTTTTTGCAATTTAGAAGAACAGCCAATTTTGTAATTTCATAAGGCTTAAAATAAATGATAATAAATGCATAATCTGCATAACAATGATAAACACCGTTAAATGTACGTATTAATTGCCCAAGAGGCAGCAAATATAGCGCAAAAAGCAATGGGGCCAAAACAGAACCCCGGGGAACACCATAGAACAGAAATGCTGTTGATGAGGCATAATTTTGAACTCTGGCTGAAAAAGACCTGTCTGATAAGTATGAAGAGAACCACTTTAAGGCTGTTCCAAAGATGCCAACACACTCAGTTTTCCAGGAACTTAGCCATGAAAGCTAACTTAGAAATAGGTTTATATACTTTTGGGGCAAAGATTGATCAAGATTCGTTTTCTTGAAAAGTGGTTGAACAACAGCTTGCTTGAAATACATTGGAACAGAACCAGACGTCAGAGACTTAATTATAGAAAGCATGCAAGGGCCATGGCGTCTAACATTTTTAAACAAAGCAGTGGGTACCAATGGACTAAGAGAAGCTAACCAGTTTGGTAAGATCTTCTTATGTTATCTGAGAAAAATTCTCCAGGAGATACAAAATATTTTGAATGGAAGTAGAATGAATAATGTTATTTTATATATTGTTTATCTTAGCCACAAAAACCAAGTAAACTGTTGCTGATGGTGTCAAACTGAATTTTGGGATTGTGTCTACTACTAGATGTGACTCCAATATTGTAACATTGCATGTGTTTAAGGGATCAGCCAGAAAAAACTTTTTACATCACATGTCTTATAAATCAAAATAAACTGTCAACAACGCAGGTACAGCAACTCAAAAGCATCAGCATAGATTCATTTTTACAAAATGCTTCTGATACCCCAAACAGAAATAATGTAATTTTCAATGAGGGTGTTTGAAGCAGGTTGACAATCAAAAATTGTATGCTTATCCTGAATTCTTGTTTGACAAGCAAAAGCCAGTACTTCAATTTTAAATATAATTTAAAGAAATTATACCCCAAATTATACCTCAGACCCCAAACAGAATCCCCCATTGAACTATTATAAAAACGCTTTTGAAATTCCTTTTCTATTTGTGCAGTTAGATGCATCAGGGTTAAGAAACAGTTTTTGTTCGCTTCAGATCTAATATGCAATCACAAACTCAACATTAATCTTTTATTTTTTACAAATATATCCTTACTGGTTTTACAAAAGATAACTGAAGTAAAGTAGTAAAGCATTTGCATGTGTGAATAAACATGGAAAAACTGGTGACACTGGAATAAGGTAAGGTACACGACAGATGAATAGAAGTCAAATTAGAAAACATTTTACTTGAATACTAATAAAAAATATATATATATAAAAAAATTGAGCATGTAAAAAAAAAAAAAAAAAATGAAATTCAGAATGTTTGAAACTTTGGCATCTAAAAAAAACAAAAAAAACAGGTTACCCCACCTTCAGAACAACGAGAAGCAGAACACAGATTTTTTTTGTGCATATAAAATAACATTTTAAAAAGCCATTTATTCTGAATCTTTTAAGATTTGCCACTCTTCGGCTGCAGACAGGATTGATCATGTTTTGAGGCGTGTCTAGAGGAGAGATTAAAATAAGTAAAAAATAAAACTACTTATTTGGCATGTAAAAATTAAGGAAATATTAACTAGTGTTACAAGGAACAAAAACAGAGACCAACAAAATGGCTGTCAGGAGTCGTACCGTTTTTGTCTGTACTTTTCTTGGTCAGCAACAGGCATCATGTGCATAAGCTCCAAACTAGCGTTTATAGTTTTCAGCATTTGAAAACGCTCTTTGCCCCGTACCTAGAAAACAATGAGGAAAAAAAAAAACCTTAAGAAATTCATGAATTGTCTTTTTGTAAAATAAGTTAATTTAAAAATATTCCCATGCTACACACATGAAGAACGTAGAGGTCTTCGTCAGAACTGGAGTCAGCCTTGATCTTCTTGCACGCAAGACCAGCAGCAGGGAGCGGCTCTTTTAACTGATCAGAAACCTGACGCTCTGGTGTGATTGGGTTAAGGTGAATAAGATTTAACAGATAAAATAGTTACAAATAATGCACATAATACTGGGATGGGTTAGATATTACCATTTTTTTCAATTGCTAAAACACTAAACCCCATTCTCTGGACCAAATGCTCAGTGGCCTAAACATGTTTGTCAAATCACTCTTTAGGCAAAACCTCCAACAAGTTCAGTTAGACACTATTTGCAATTCTTATGCACTCTTTTTGCAAAACTCTAAACACATTCTCACTCACTAAAGCATTTTGCACTGTGCTGGAAATCAAAAGTTGAACAACTACAACACAGTTGTCATTGTTTACACACAACCACTTGTTCACATTTGTTTTTTACGATGTGATTAAAACAACTGTACAACATATAAGCCAGTTCAGAGTGCACAGGTGCACTGACGTTGATACAAACAATGGATGCAAACTATCTGAGAGGGAGAGGAGGAACTGTACGTCTAAGAGGTGATGGACGAGGAGGAAGAGGATGAGGGCGAGAAAGAGCTGGCTCTGGCACACCAGAGGGTTTTTCCCATTGCCTAGCAAGGGACATCATTGCCTGTGATGTGAACAATGTCCTCAGGATGGACCCAGCACAAAGACGTGATGCTGAGGAAGATTTAATCTAACATTGAACTTTTTTTGCAAAATATTATTTTTGAGTGTACTATAACATGAAAACATTTGGAGTTTTCTATAACCTTTTGCAGTTGGGACTACTGCATTTTTACAGTATGGAAATGCTGAATAAACAAATTCAATCCTACACAATATTCACTACAATATTATACTTGCAGTACACAATATATTCAGCTAAATTGCAATAACAATACTTTACCTAATTGCCAAATTGGTTTACTGTATCCAATATTCTTTTTTTCTGCAACTACGTGCTCTGGATGCAGTGTTTCAAATTTTTTGATGTAGTGCATCAATTGTCTTCCCTGAATTAGGGCTGTTGATTTAATGCATTCATTTAATTAAAAGGCACAATATGTAAGATTTTTGAAATTAAAATATCCAAATACCACTAAAACTGTTAAATATTTTGTTGACTTGTCTACTTACATTATCCTAAATGTTTCCAACATTGTTTAAATCCAGAGAAATAAGCTATTTTAACCAGTGTAACGGCCCGTGTCATTGTGTCACCCGTCAATAACGTCATATCCAGTTTTACTTCCGTAGAGACCATGGAAACACTAAAGACACTTTAAAGGGATAGTTCACCCAAAAATGAAAATTAGCCCATGATTTACTCACCCTGACGCCATCCTAAGTGTATATGACATTCTTCTTTCAGATGACTACAATCGGAGTTATATATAAAAAAATGTCCTGGCTCTTCCAAGCTTTATAATGGGAGTCAATGGGTATATTTTTTTGGAAGTCCATCAAAGCGCATCCATGCCAAAGTGCTCGACACGGCGGGTTAATAAAGGCCTTCTGAAGTGAAGCAATGCATTTGTGTAAGAAAAAATATCCATATTTAAAACTTTATCGACTAAAATAACTAGCTTCCGGTAGACAGCCGTACGCAAGTCGACTTACGTCAAGAGTAACACTTGACATATGACGTAGGAGTAGCGCAAGCTTTGACACCTCTCGCGGTTCAAACAAACAGGGCAAGCGCGTTCGTCATTACGTTGTGCGTCAAGTTCAAGGGTTACTCTTTAAGCGCAAGTCGACTTGCGTACGGCCGTCAAATTTACATTTTAACGTCTAACCCTAACCCTAACCCTAACCCTAACCCTAACCCGAACAAAACGAACTGTTATTGGTTGTGTTACATGTCAGTTAAACGTCCTCTTGGGCAGTCCTTGGCCAATGAAAGCTGCGATAGAGTCCAGACTTCCTGCTGTAAGTCTAAAGGTCTGGCTACACGAGACTAGTTTTCCCTGAAGAGATACAAGTTGTTGTTGAAAACAAAAATTAAAAAGGGACGCGCATTCATTGCGTTTTACAGTGAAATGAGGGTTCCATGTCTTTAATAAAATCATCACATTAATTTCCCTCTCATCCAATCGCAACCCACCCCAAAATTAATTGGAATTTTATGTTTCATTACTTGGCCCGACCGACCCGTGGATTATTCCGGTGTCCGGAATAATCGTGCTCTGCGCATCACTATTGTGTGCTCCCGCAGAATGTCCTGAGCCCCGGCTCCGTTTGAGACCAGCAAGTTTTGAACCGATCTTTCTGGACAGGAACCGCCTTTCTGCAGTGGAAATGGGTTCAACGGTTCGAGAATGGACACAGGTAGTGGTTTTTTTTTGGTGTTTAAAGTTGTGAGAAATGGTTTAAAGAAATGTCTTAGCAATTGTACATTTTTTTAATTTGAGGTGGTATCCATCTTATTTTCAGCCTCCTCATTTAAACACTTACTTCTCTTTGTCCTAGGAACCATCTCCCCATTAATCTTTTTCAGGTTGTCTTCCTCCGTTTTGCGGTCACGGCCTGGACATGCACACACTCGAACTTCAAAACATCGGCGACCAAGGACCTGTTTGCTGTGAATAAAGAACACCACCAAACATTCAACCCTGATCTCAAGTACTGCCAGTAGGGGTGGGAGAAAAAAAATCGATCCATCGATGCATCGCGATTCTCTTTCCAACGATTCTGGATCGATTCTGAGAATTCCAGAATCGATTCTGAGCTTAGTTTTTAACCAGATGTGCGATGACATTGAGTTTGCTTTAGAAACACCCGTATTCTGCTTGCTTCCAATTCCTCACACACATACACCACTCGAACCTTCCGTAAAATAATCTTTCATAAAGTTCGGAAAGGTTGAAGCGAATTACAAGGACATTCACAGGCTTCATTGCACAGGATACGCTATGAGAGACGCGCGCTTTCTTTGATGTTACACTTGAAGTGTGCTGTTGCCCGTCGGTATTTTCCTTACAAATGCTCTACGAAGTCATCATTTATGTGGTTTGGAAGGCAGTGGACTTATATATTTAAAATATGAACCTCACTAACAGAAGGCTGCTTTCAATTTCAAATGCTGACGCGCGCTTTGTTTGTGAGACTGCTCGCGCATGCGGCTGTGCGACTCCGTGTAGTGGTTTAATGTACTTGTGCAAAATTAACGTAAACACAGCCAGTTATGTCTTAAGGGATTAAACGGACAGGACACACCGCATTACTTCTTTTATTTCAAAAGAGATGCGTGCGTGAATGCAGCTTAATAGATCTCCCGCAGTGACAGTCTATGATGTCATAGTAAAAAACAACAGTAGGCTAAAGATGAAGAAAAATCACTCACAGTTCTTGAATGGAAAACGTTCAGATAATCTATAGGCTACTGAAAGCACTTTTTGTTTGTTGTTTGTCATATTTTTCTATGCTCCTCTTTATTATTTGTTATATTAGTTTAAAATTCTTAACATACAACTGTTTTAATAAAAACAAATTAATTTGTAATTATTTTTTAAAAAGTACTTAATTACTTATGTAAACTAATGAATTAATAAGGGGTGGGGGGAAAGGTAGATAAAGAATCGTTCTGGAATCGGATCGTGACTCCCAGAATCGGAATCGGATCGGATCGTGAGGTGACCAAAGATTCCCACCCCTAACTGCCAGTACAAACAAAAGAAGAGAAAATAGGAGAGAGGGACTCACTCGAATGTCTCCAGGGTCAGTATGGTGAGAATTGGCCTCCTATTCATCCCACCCATACAGCTGCTATTGCACATGAAATTCAGTAGTATGGTGGTTACCACTGAACCCAGCTAGAGGGACAAAGACAAAATACAATCAATGAAGTTACAGAGAAGCACCGGATCCCCGGTGTCCTGGCCAAATTCCTCCATTAGCCCTTATCAATCATGACCTCCTAATTAATCCCCATCCTTTGAATTGGATCTGTCACTCCCTCTCCATCTATAGCTGGTGTATGGGGAGCGCACTGGCGCAGTTATATTGTGGCTGCCATCGCATCCTCCAGGTAGATGCTGCACACCGGTGGTGGATGAGAAGAGATCCCTTTGGGGCTACACAATTAATCATATTTTAATCGCTATAACTTAAATGATTTCTGCTTTTCTGAAAAAGAAAAAAATCGTTGCGATATTTGCCCAGTTGATTATTTGTCCTTTTTTATTTAGACATTTCCATTATCTTGCATTGGTAACAAGCATACACCATCTTGTATGGGCTTGCCAGATGTCAAGAGAATAAATCCCACAAACAGGGCTTTTCTCATAAAAGGATAAATTTTCTGCCCTGATGATCTGACAACACAGACAAACATGGAGTTTAACAATGTTCATTGTGAAATTATTTTCGTATGAAAGCGTCATACAGCCAGCCTGTGTTCCTTTATGAGGCCGTGTGTGCGATTTGCTGCTACTAAATCTGAAAGCGAATAAGGCAGCAATAAAGAACACTTTAAAATCTAGTGTTCATGTGATTTTATACATTGCATAATGTATGCATAATCGTGAAACCGTGATTATTAATCATACCAACAAAATCTATAATCGTTGCATCTAATCGACATAACACACATTTCCGAGGACAGCATTGGGCAGGATATGGAATAACATTGTTTAAAATAATGGATTAAAATTAATTAATTTTTTTTAGATTTTCCATCCGATTAAAGCTGCTGTAGGTAACTTTTGTAAAAATATTTTTTTTCCATATTTGTTAAAACTGTCAATATGTCCTGACAGTAGAATATGAGACAGATAATCTGTAAAAAAAAAAAAAAAAAATAAAAATCAAGCTCCTCTGGCTCCTCCCAGTGGTCCTATTGCCATTTGCAGAAATATACCGCTCCTGGTCAGAAACAACCAATCAGAGCCAGGAGGAATGTCTTAGCAGTGTCAATCACGCTCGTGTACGCGCTGATCACACCCCTCTCTAGCACAGTGCGTACCAGTCGTTCAAACTCAAGATTGGCGGAGAAACAACCTAAACTGCCAATTTCTCGAGTGGCACCTGCTCACAAAACAAAGACGGGTAAAAGGAAAAAGACAGATGACGATAAACAAGCGAAAAAGAAAGAATTAGAGCCCATTGACTCGGTGTCAAAACTCTAGCCGCGTAACATGTAGATAAAATGTCACGCACACTGTGCAAAGCAACAATTGAAACCTGCTAATTCACTGGCTTGTCATGTTGCTGAAATAATGTTGTGGCGAGCAGGACGAGGCCGGTGGCGTGAGTGATAATGAACGACACCTGTGAGACGCACCAGTCTCGCATCTCTCACGGAGGAACGGAAGCATAAAGGAGGAGCGACGACAGTGGAGAGAGGAACAGGCTTGATTTTACATTGTGATTTTATGTTCTGTTTTGTGTGCCAGCAGTCGTCCGTGAGGGTCCCTACTAGTGAATGTGACATAACTGTTTATCCGCCGTCATCGGTGGCCCTGCTTACTAGCCTGCACGTTCACGGCAGGCTCCGCTGTGGGGGAGGAACTGTGAAGGGAGGGAGCAGCAGAGAGCAAGGGGGTGGGACCTGTAAGTTGTGCTTGTACAAATTTTCAGGCTAAGTCAATGTTTTCTCAAAACTCCCTACTGCAGCTTTAATAGGGAAAAATATAATTGACAGATTAATCGATTATCAAAATAATTGTTAGTTGCAGCTCTTATCATTACGAAGCTTACATCACTCTGCTGAACAAATTGCCTCATATCAGCTCTAAAAATCATACAGCAGGGGTGCAAACCTCAATTCCCAGAGTTTAGTTCCAACCCTGCTCAAACATGCATACCTGTAGTTTTCAAATAAGCCTGAAGAAGTTGAGCTGGATCAGGTGTGTTAACCAGCACAGCTTTTGTAGTCTTTACGGTAGTGGTTTAGTGGATGAGGAAACACACAGACCAATTGCATGCGAGTTAAGCCATCCCACGTGATACTGCTCAACCAATCAAGTCTGTGCATTCCAGGCGGTAAACATTGCGACTCTACAGTGCAGACAGATGAGAGAGCTAGAGGCAGATGAGAGAGCTAGGAGGCAAGTTACACATGAAAAGGTAGGAAAAAAAAACAAGATAGGGATACAAACGACTGAACCAGAGAAAATTGAGAAGAAAGACGAGTGAGAAAGAGTGAGAGAGAGAGTGAGAGAAACAGTCTAGTGAGACGGAGAAAGGGAGAGAAAAATAAGCTACAAATGGTGCTCTCCAAAAAAAGAAATGCGGACAGTGATAAAGCAAGAAGAAACCATGGCACTTAATAAAAGTGCCAATATGAAACACCTTAATGAGACAAAACAAAGGTTATGAACAAACATACCCACTCAAAACTGAAGTGAGATCACAGAAAATAAGTAGTCTCAGAGCCCAATATGACCAGTCCACCAGGATCCTGAGCCACACATTCACTGCCCAACAACATGCTCATGAGTGTTCCCTCAGAGTTGCTTGGATTTTGGGTCAACATAAAAAGACATTTACTGATGGAGGGGTTGTCAAAGAATGCATGAGTGCAGTAGCTGAAACTACTTGAGGGAAAACAAAAACAAGAGCTTTGTGATAAAATAAAGCAAATATATCATCTGCCACAAAGAAAAGTGACATTAACTCAGGACGTGCTAACCCAGCTAGATGAAGCCATGCATAAGGCATCATGTGTAGGCTTAGCTGTGGATGAGTCCACTGACATCTGACAATGCTCAGCTGTTAGTGCATGTCAGGTTTTTCAACAGACCAGAAAGCATTCTGTGAAGATATGTTAGGTGTCACTCCCCTTCAGACCAGTACAAGAGGAGAAGTCATCTACCTGGCCATTAAGGAGATGTAGAGGAATAGAGCCAAAACAAGTGGTTTCAATAACCACAGATGGAGCCCCTGCTATGATAGGGAGAGATAAAGGAGTTGTAGTACAACTGAAAGAGGACAATCCTGAGCTCATAGCTTACCATTGCATCATTCATCAATCAGTCCTTTGCACCATTCATCAATCAGTCCTTTGCACCTCCCTGTCAGATGAGCACGCTGAGGTGATGAATACAATGATGAAAACTACACATTTTCTCAGGGCATCCTCTTCTAACCAGCATCGTATGCTTAGGGAATTCCTCAGAGAAGTTGATGCCAATGCTGATGATCTTTTGCTGCAATGTGAGATGGCTCAGCAAAGGCAGGGTGTTAGGGCGCTTTTGGTCCATCAGGAGGGAAGTAGCATCTTTTTTGGCAGAGCTAAGAAGTCAAAAGGCAACACAGTTTTATCTCTTTTTAGAAAATGAGAAACAGATGGATAACGTGGACTGTTTGGTTGATATCACTTCACATCTGAATGAAATGAATTTGAAGCAACAGGGCAAGGACAATTCAATTTGTGAACTGATGACAGCTGTCTGCTCCTTTCAGAGGAAACTTGAGGTGTTCAAGGAAGACTGTGCACA
This sequence comes from Rhinichthys klamathensis goyatoka, assembly GCF_029890125.1. Lineage (NCBI taxonomy): Eukaryota > Metazoa > Chordata > Actinopteri > Cypriniformes > Leuciscidae > Rhinichthys > Rhinichthys klamathensis. The sequence goes on along the minus strand of NW_026607121.1, from coordinate 676,620 downwards.
CTTCCCAGCAGTGCAGGAAAAGGTTCAGGGACAGAGAGATGTGTCTTTTGTTGACTTTGATAAGTTGATTGTAAACTTAAGCAAGCATTTTGACAGCTTCAGCTTTGGACAGCAGCTCATCATGTTCATTCAGAACCCATTTCTCATCACAGATGTCAAGGGGTTCTCAAAGGAAGTCACAGCACTTTAAATGGGTAAATGCTGGGCCTTTCCAGATGCAATTGGTTGATCTCCAAGCAGATGTGGCCCTGAAAGAGCAGTTTGTAATAACTGACGCTTCCACTTTCTGTTCTAAATGGTCCCCGAGACAGCTTTCCCAGGTCTGAGGAAAGTAGTCATTTACATCTTGACCATGTTTGGCTCCACATAGAACTGGGAGGCAGCTTTCTCCACAATGAACAATCAAAACTAAATATCGTTCCAGGCTTACCAATGAGCACCTCCACGTATACGAGAATGGCCCTGACTCCATTCAAGCCCAGGTTTAAAATCCTGGCAAGACAAGCTAGCGCTCAATTCTCTCACTGAGCAAAAAAGTGGGGGAGTGGGATATAAGAGGGGAAGGAAGTGATACTCAAACTTTTCAATTGTTAAAATGTGTTGAGATTTATTATCTGTAAAATTGGTTGAGACTGTTGAGTCAAGATGTGAAACAGAAAAGGGGAAATTCAAGCTTTTCCTCCCTTTATTTGTCTGAAGTTAAAGCTGCAGTCCGTAGCTTTTTTGGGGTTAAAAATGATCCAAAATACATATTTGAGAAAATACATAACCAGCCAGTGTTCAAAACTCTATGCTTGCCTTAGCTCGATTCAAAGCGGTAAGCTTGTAATAATGTTTTTAATTCCAGTGGTACTGGTGGATTTCCGCGGGAGATTCGAGCATGTCTTTGCGTCATTACGTCACATCTGTACACAAAGGAGGAGTCTCGGCTAGTAGGCTATATTGCGTGTGAGGATGTTGGAGGTGGAGATTTATAGCCTTTTCTCACTGCACTTGATATAATTAAACTTATCAATTTGATGGCGGATCCAGAAAGGTTCAAACGACGATCACCAGTGACAACAGATTCACCCGCTGTAAAATGCAAAAGACTTCGTTCGGACTTCGGAGTGGCTAACTTACAGAAAAAAAGAGACTGCAACCGGACCCATGCGAAAACAAGGATACATATCGGAAGGACATTACATGTAGTCACGCAATGCTGACATTGTTAACATTAACAATTTGAGAACAAAGTATAATTTGCACGGTTTTGCGTGATATGATAACTTATAAGCGATTGTTAGATTTAATCAGCGCGGTTTACTGCAATGTCAGAACCAGAACAAAGGTGGATGTTTCTTACTTGTTCAGATGACATTTTCCGGTGAAAATTATTATGTTGGTCATACTTCCAAAAAGAATAATCTGTGATTCTGAATGACAGTATCCACACCGACGCGGTGACTGACAGCCTCACAGTCTCCTCAAACATTGTGTTCCTCCGCGCTGTGAGGCGTCGAGGGTGTTGAAGTACAACTCACGTAAAGTTGATACTTCCGCGAATGACTGCAATTGCAGATTTCGAACAGAGATGGTGACAAAGAGGAAAAAACGCCAGACTGCAGCTTTAAGCACTTTAATGAGAGAACATATATGCATGACTGCAGATATGTATAATGTTCAGTTCTGTGTTACATGACAAATATTGTCAAAAAGTTTTTGAATTGTACTGAATTCATTTGATTTGACAGTCAGGCATTGATTACATGCAGATGTTGATAAAACTCCTTGGCTACTTAAATATATACATCACACTAAATAGTTAGACAATATGATCTTCCGGAGCTTTGCTTCAAGAAACTGGACCTCTTTAAATTTTAGTTGAATATCCCTGAACTAAACTATGTACATCATTTTTTTACCTTTTGTTTCATAATAGATTTGATTTATAGAATACTTTTGCTGATTTTTTAAGTGTTACATAAACAGGACAGGTACCATCTACACAATATACATAGAAGTAAAATGTAAAAACTTACATTTTTGGAAAATTTGGATTATCTACTCTTGGAAACAGTAGATAATCAGTTGTTTTAATTGTCATATTCGAATTCACCACACCAAAATACATAATAAATAGCACATTTTATCTCCGAAGTAGATGACTTCGAAGATAAAAATTGTAGACCAGTGTGCAGTTTAAGCATTTTGAGTGAACAGTAGAACAAAAAAAAAGTGCTATATAATTGCTTCATTCATTCTTTAATTTAATCAAGAATTTAAGCAGTGTGCTGAATTCTAGCGTACCTGCGGGGACTCGTAAGGCAGCGTCACACTATGCCTCTTGGTGTTTAGATCCTGGTGGTACTGTATTTTTTGACTACCCTCCACACGGATGAGATGACTACGGTGAGAAATACCTGAGAAGAGGAAAGGACAATCAATATAGAAAAAACGTCTCTGGTTACTTGCGTAACCTATGTTCTCTGAATAGGGAACGAGACGCTGCGGAAAGCGCAGTGGGATATCCTCTGGATGTGCCGATTGCCTGAAGCCCTTTAGAATCACGTCAATTCTTTGGCTGATGGCGCTCGCGCAAAGCTGGCTCCGCCCCGACGCTCTTACGTTGTAGCATGATGAACGCGCGCCATCCTCTCCTCAGATTTCTCTGCCGAAAAGAAAAACTGTCGGCAGCGCGAGGAGCTTGGCAGCGAACGCAGCGTCTCGTTCCCTATTCAGAGAACATAGGTTACGCAAGTAACCAGAGACGTTCTCTTTCATAGGTTCACTCAACGCTGGGGAAAGCGCAGTGGGAACGAAATACCAAACTCGTCAAGCTAAGCGCTGCCATAACTGGTACCAGACCAAATAATAATAACCATGATCAGTTCAAGCAGATAGAACCTGGGAACCTGGAGTCATGTCAAGATCTAAATTACAGAACCTCACAAAGGTGTGCGGAGAGGACCAACCTGCCGCCACACAAATGTCTTCCAAGAGGGCCCCTCTAAAGAGAGCTTGAGAGGAAGCCACACTTCTGGTGGAATGTGCCATGATGCTAAGAGGTGAAGGCAAACCACGCACCTCGTAAGCCAGCAAAATAGCGTCCGTTACCCAGTGGGAAATCCTCTGCTTTGATGCTGCAAGCCCGCGGCGGCCAGCACCAAAACATACCAAGAGCTGGTTTGATTTCCTCCAACCGCCTGAGCGATCTACATACAACTTCGAAGAACGGACCGGGCAGAGCAAGTTAAGTTTCCTTTCTTCCTCAGAGGCAAAAGGAGGAGGGTGGAAAGCGTTAAGGTTAACAACCTGAGAGCGGAACGCCGTGGAAAGAACCTTGGGTACATACCCCGACCTCGGCCTCAAGGTAACCCTAACCAGGCCAGGAGCGAAGTCCAAGCACGACTCACTAATAGAGAGAGCCTACAAATCCCCCATCCGCTTTAGTGAAGATAAAGCCAACAAAAGAGCAACCTTAAAGGGTCACTTCACCCATTTGCATTAAGGTTTGTATTGTTAGAAACCCAGTCATATATTATAATGATGGTGGAATTTTGCTTGTTTTTTTTCTGAGATGGGAGAAAAAAGGATTTAAGTGTTTTACTTCCGTCCTATCGTGACGTAAATATCGTCATTTTGCGTCACGATAGGACGGAAGATAAATTTCATTGCATATTAAGAAAACTACAGCCTTTAGCTCATTATTATTCAAGGGCGTGGGACCCACTCACCCCACCGGCCTATTACAGATCAGTGGGTGGGACTAAACCTGAAGAAACTAAACTTTTAATCCGCCATCTTGCTTGGAAGACAGCAAGCTAAGCTAACAAGCGCTCAAGGAGTTAGATTTACCATAATGCCTGAATTTACGACACACGATATGGAAGACGAGGATTTTGAAAATCTTTTGCTCGAAACTGATGTTCGTGGCTATTTATACGAGCCACAATATAGCGAAGAGCAGCTGAGGCTGATGGAGGAACAAGAGGCGGCGGCGTCGGCTGCGGCAGCGGCCGCCGCAGGAGACCAGCCCGGCGCAGACGAGAAGCCCGGACTGGCTCGAGCTGGGCGGACTGCTGGTGCCTACATGTCGTGCTCTCGGCTCTCGCTGTGCGCTACGGACACAGATAGAGTCCGTCTGCTGCAGAGAATTTCAACGATCGCAATATCACCTGGACGAAACCTCTGAATCAGACGAGCACACGGACGTTTGTGTTGTGATCCATCCAAGTTTCGCACCGCATATGTTCTGACTGAACATCCAGGTAACTTTATCATCATCATGCAATAATTCACCATATAGAAAGAAATACAAACGAGGAGTAATTCACTAATGAGTTTGCCAATGTAACGGGGTTCGTTGTTGTGGGAAGAATGAGGCGGGAACCGGCAAACATTTAAACATTTTAATAGTAAAATAAACAAATACAAAACAAAAATATAAGCGAGCAGCCCCTCACTGCTGGCCACACACAACAGAAACAAAACACAACATAAAATCAGGCCTGTTCCTCTCTCGATCTGCCCTGTCGTCGCTCCTCGTTTTATGCGTCCGCTCCTCGGTGAGAGACGCGAGAGAGACCGGTGCGTCACAGCTGTCGTTCATTATCACTCGCGCCACCGGCCTCGCGCTGTCCTATCACATCCCTCGCCCTCGTCCTGCTCGCCACAGCCAACTAACTAGAAATTTTGTGTGAAATGAATTTCTAACTCTGGTGGCAGCTAACGTTAGCCTTGTAGACGGAAAAGTGATTTCTCTGATGTTTGCGCTGTTCTGGATTAGTGGGAGTGGCTTGCGGAGCTGTGCAATGTGGTGCATTGTGGGAGTTGTTGTCTTGCATACAAATGCGCACTAAAGTTATTTTCTGTCTTTTCTCGGTCAAGAGGGCATCAAATTCAAAATTTCTTTTACATTTCGACTACATATATGACCCACTTTCAATAAAGATTAATGTTGAAATGGGTGAAGTGACCCTTTAAGAGTCAGAATCCGCTCAGGGGCTGACTCCAAGGGCTCGAAGGGAGCCTCTGTCAAACCCTCCAGGACGACTGACAGGTCCCACGAGGGAACACTAGGGAGGCGAGCCGGTTTCAGGCGGAACGGAACCTCTGATAGGCCAAACGTACAGCTTCCAAATGTCGGGGCGAGGATGCCATATCCTGCCCTGAAGCTGGGAAAGCAGGTCCTCCCTGACCGGGATCTCCCAGGGGGAGGATTCCAACAGAGGGTTCAGCTCCGAAAACCATGGCTGGGACGGCCAGAATGGGGCTACCAGAAGGAGGCGGACTCCGCTCTCCCTCACTCTTGACAGAACCGCCTGGATCAGCTTGATGGGCGGGAAGGCATAGAGTTTCTGCATCGGCCATGGGTGGGCGAATGCATCTATCCTCAACGGAGCTGGAGGGATCAGGGAGAACCAAAGCGGGCATTGGGACGACTCCTGAGATGCAAAGAGGTCCACTTCCGCTTTCCCGAACATCTCCCAGATCAGGGCCACCGTCTGGCGGTTCAACATCCATTCCCCAGACCTGAGCATCTGCCTCGACAGGAAATCTGCTGCGAGGTTCAGAATCCCTGGGACATGAACTGCTCTCAGAGAGAGGAATTTGTCCTGGGACCACAGGAGAAGGTGACGTGCATGCCTGTCTAGGGTACGCGATCGTGAACCCCCATCTGTTTACATGGGACACTACTGCCATATTGTCCATTCTGACAATGACATGGTGTCCTTCGAGGAAAGGGAGAAAGTGGCAAAGAGCCAGGAAGACAACCCTCAGTTCCAAGCTGTTTATGTGCCACGAGAGGGTCTCGCCAGTCCAAACCCCACACGCTGGCCTGCCCTCGAAAACCACTCCCCAGCCGGTCAGAGAGGCATCCGTCGTAACCATCTGGCGACGGAATATCGCACCCATACCGACTCCTTTCTGAAGGAAGAGGGGGTCCCGCCAGATTGACAGGGCGCGAAAGCAACTGCGCGACACCTTCAATAGGCGAAGGGCTGGCCCCGTGGGCCGAGCCCCTGAGAGCTTCATCCACCACAGAAAACGTCTCATGTAGAGTAGCCCTACAGGTAGCACAGGGGAGGCCGCGGCCATAAGGCCCAGAAGTCTGCGGCAGGTGCTCATGGAAACATGATGGCCTAGCGCAAAGCGGGACAGACATGTCACCAGACTGGAAATCCGTGCAGGAGCCAAACGGGCCTGCATAAGAACGGAGTCCATGCGTACCCCCAAGAAAACCGTGCTCTAAGCTGGAATAAGAACGCTCTTCTCCGTATTCAACCTCAAACCGAGAGACTGAATATGACGGAGGACAATGTCCCTGTGGTGAGTCACCAATGAAATCTCCTGCCGTAGTACAGAAGCCTGAGCGGCGCTGTCGACTACAGTAGGAAAGACCCCGTTGAAGCAGGGGGGGTTGCGACAAAACTGAAGCGTGTAGCCGAGCTGAACTGTGCGAAGGATCCAAGGCGATACCCCTGGTAAACGCTCCCATTCTTGAACGAAATGTGATAGAGGGAGAGGAGTGTTGCAGTGCAAGGGACATACCTGAGGTAGGGTGTCGCGCTGGTTCCCATGGGGAGGCGTGGTTGACAGTGGAGGAGAGCGCTTGGCGTCCTGACACGTACTGGGGGTACCACCGCCTGGATAGAAGTAACTGGGTCCGCCTGCTCCAGAGGAAAACAAACTGTGCCTCCGAGTAAGCGATTGGCGGGTGTAATGTGCACCGGGATCGAGGGGAGAAAGCAAGACGGAAAGCACTCCTTCCTCCTGCGCCGGACTGGGTGAAGAGAGTGAAACAGGACCTGCACTTCGAAACACACTGGGTGGCGAAGGTGACAGGGTTGGAGGAGGAGAGCCGGTTGGAGGAGGGCAGAAACGCTTGCACAGTCTGTCCCAACCTCGTAGATCTGGTGAGGCTCTCCTCCTTCTGACCTGCGGGTCAGGAACGGCTCGAGGAGGCTGGAGCGGTCGATTTGTTGGACCGCTTCAGCTGAAGGCGCTTGTGAGGGCGCTGGCGGGGAAACGGACGACTTCGGGCTCCCCAGACCGTAGTTGGTGGGGGGTGAGCCGGGTCACTCCTAGTAGGGAATTCAGCCCTATGAGCAGAGCGTTCTAGGGTTTGAGAAGGGGGAGGGTTGGAGTCTCTTGGCTCTCTAAACCTCCTGGGCATAAACTGCCTGAACGTGGCCGACTGAGACTTAGCGGCACGGAACTTCTCAACCACCATGTTGACCGCCTCCCCGAAAAGACCTGAGCGTCCAGGAGAAAACTCTTATCCTTGTCTCGGATCTCCGTGAGATTCAACCAGAGGTGGCGCTCTACGGCAACCGAGCCCACCATAGAGCGACCCACAGCCCGAACAGTGTGTTTGGTGACTCTTAGGGCCAGATCTGTGGCTTTGCGAAGCTCTTTGACAGCTTCGGGCGTCAGTCCCTCTCCATCCATGTCCTTCAAGACGTCCGCTTGGTAGGCTTGAAGGATGGCCATGGTATGCAGGGAGGAATAAGAGAGGAAGTAGTCCTACAAGCCTTGGAAGGAAGGAGGGGACGCGACTTCCAGGATGGTGCAGACGACGGGGCGAGGTGGTTAGCCAGCGTGTCCTCGACCGCTGGAATAGCGGAATAACCCTGCTCCACAAAACCCACAAGGTTGGTGAAGTCAGCGGCTGCCGCATTAGTTAGGCGTGCGGAGAAAGGCTGCTTCCAGGATCTGAAGATATCGTGATGCAGATCGCTGAAAAAGGACAGCTTTCTTTGCTCTGGCCTAGAATTAGGGCCACGTAGGAACCTTGTCGAGTTTGGACGATTGAGACTCGCGGGGCTCATCAGGCCAGAGAGCTTCTGTGTAGCGCGCGACAGCACGTCAATAAGCTCAGTGTAGTCCGGAGTAGGCCGCGCGTCCTGGCCGCTAGGCGGGATAATGTCATCAGTCAAAGCAGCCCCGAAATCCTCGGAGTCGGAAGCTGCAGTGTAAATCACGTCATTCAGACCGAAAGAAACCGATTTGCGGGCTCCCGGGCTGGGGCATAAATAATCATGCGCGAATTCAACCGCGCCACGTGCGTGCTCGGGAGAGGGAGGGAGAGAAAGGGCGAGGCCCATCTGCTCATACTCAATATCCTCGAGCTCAACATCCGAGCCCCAGGCCGAGGATCCACGAGAGGCGTCAGCAGTCTCGGGAGCGCGACGAGGGGGAACGAATGACTCCTTCTCAAAAACCGCGAGTCTAGAGCGGAGGGTTTTGAGAAGGAGACTGTCACAAAATTTACATTTTGACAATCCTAATACAGCCTCACGCGCATGCGAAAAACCCATACATTTAACACACTTACTGTGAGGGTCGTCGTTCGAAATAAAATGAACGCATGGTGGAGAGCAGCATCGATAATCCATGACACTTCACTGTAAGGAGAACAGAGTTCCACTTATACCAGTCGCTGAAGTGTCGAGACGAAAGCTGTAGTTGAATTTAGAATAATTCGGGCTCAGAAAAACCGAACGAAGGGCAAGATGTGACCGCTTCGTGAAGGCAGAGAAATCTGAGGAGAGGATGGCGCACGCACGTTCATCATGCAACGACGTAAGAGCGTCGGGGCGGAGCCAGCTTTGCGCGAGCGCCATCAGCCAAAGAATTGGCGTGATTCTATAGGGCTTCAGGCAATCGGCATATCCAGAGGATATCCCACTGCGCTTTCCGCAGTGTTGAGTGAACCTATGAAAGAGAACTGAATACTGACTGGCATTGCTGACTTTCTAATATCAACTTGTATTATACAATATAATAATTTGGATTTGTTCTAACAAATTCATAAGACTTTCTAATTTAAATTTATTTATTTTAAAATTCCTTTTTAGGCAAAGTAACACAATCATTAATGGGGTGACCAGTGTGCAGATTCTTAAACATTTGATTCACCCTAATATTCAGTATTTAGTTTAATCCCGGTCCAGTGAGGCCAACAACAGCTCTTACATCATCTTATCACATCATTTGCAATTCAGAACACACATGCTCATGCAACATTCTATAAGACTGGTTTGACATTATTTTTTTTTTTTTTCTTTCTTCATCTTTTGGCTCTTCCTTAACCCTCTGGGGACCAGAAACGCGCCGGCGCGTTTTGCTCGTTTTTTTTCACATAGCAGAAAAATAGACTTAAAGTACTACCATAATTTCTGTTCATATAGAGTTAAGAAATATGAGAAAATAATCTGTTAAATGTCTACTTTTTTATGTGCCCACATACAATCGAAATAAAATATTGTGCTTTTGTAAAATAAAGAAAATAAACAGGGTGTGCGTTCTGCCTCTCCGTCACCGTGAACTTTTTTTCTGGAGCACGTCTCTAATCTTCAACACAACTCAGCTAATACTATTCACCCAGCCATAAGCAACATATCTTTTAAATCATTTGAGTTTGTACTTTTAAATGATCCGATTCAAAACTAAAATAAATATTCTCCGTTTATGTCATCTATATAAAAAGAGAGACGTGTCAGCCGTTCTAATTATCTTTCTCTCAGCTCATTATCTCTGGTAATGTGACACGTCCACGGAGAGCACGCGCTATTCAAACGCAAATATGTGAAGCAACACATTGAGACGCGTTAACGCCCATAAACTCTGAGAACACTATATTTTTTAGTCAGATTAATCTACTGTCGTCTTGCGCGGCTATATGAGGAACAATCCTGGGACATTTACCACAGAACAAGTGCTGGTTTATTTTCACTTCGAGGATGAGCAACAGATCAGCTGAGAAGTAAGTGTTTTATGCAAGTGCTTTGTTCTAATCGCGATATAGAATAACGTTAGTTATTGGAAAAATGGAAATGGAAAAATAGCATACTGTTTAAATGTGAATCATGTTTGTGAGTGAGTGAGTGAGTGAGTGAGTGAGTGAGTGAATGAATGAACACACAGATACGCACTGTTACAGACTAAATAAAAGACAACATTTCGACTAGTTTTGGATAAAGTTTTTACTCTAAAATAGACATCAAATAAGCTTTTGTTAGGAGTTTCTGCTCATATGTTAAATATATAGTATGTTTTGTCAATAAACTAATCAACTAAGATGTTAAAGTGTTTGTTCCAATGCAAGCTACATCAAAATAATGAATCCTCAACTTTGAAATATGTATGATCAAACTAAGACATTTATGGAAAAAGACAATTTTCTTTTCAAGATGTTTCCAACTCTAACTTTGAACTGAAATAAAACCATGTCTATATGGTGAAGGGTGTGTGATAGAAGTGTCCAGACGTATGCACCCTGTATTTTAAAGAAGAACATTTAATTATTTGCGATACATTATTCATTCACAAAGAATTCAAGGACATTATTCATGTCCCTAAAGGTTGGAGTTTTCCTCATTTTTTTAATTAAGGCATTAAGATTTTTTATTCCTCTTTTTAGTCAACTTTAGCATGGGTGTGTTCACTTATTCTAAGCAGTGTGTGTGTTGTAAATAAATCCAAACAATCTAAAAGGCATTCTTTTTTAAATCTCCTCATTCTTTGTGCAAGGCTCCTCTAATGATATGGCCTGATAGCACCTAATAGGGCCATTATGGGAGGGTCTTTGTCTTTCTGAGGTGTGGAATGCCACACATATTAATGAGAGATCACGCCTCCTCGCATAAAGCTTTCTCAAACAAAACACGTCATTAAAAATGTAAAATACTTTATTGACTTATCTGAATGAGTAGTCAGGATGATTCTCACATAGTTTTGGAGCAAATATTCTAGACTATGTGATACAATTTTCAAAAGTCTTGTGAAGAAATAATCAATATGTGTTTTGTGGCCTTATTTCAGAAACTTTTATTTTTAAGTTTTTCAATAACCATGCATAAATAATATTCTCTCAATATTCCCCGTTTGTGCTATATAGAGTGAATTTACACCTTTGCCATTAACATGTATATAAATAACTGAAAAAAGCACAAATGTCAGTGCATGTCAAAACATCCCAAGAGCCCCAAAAACACTCTGGTCCCCAGAGGGTTAAACAGCCTTTTTTTTAGCCATTTGAGAAGCTTGCTAACTTTTAAACATTACATGTTTGTAGTTTTATGGTTATACTTTCCAAATAGTGTGATGCATACTTTAAAACATTAATGATGCTGCCCTCTTGCCAACCAAACTTCCATTGCAACTTATGCATTTGTAGTGTATATGCATTTCTAAAACTCACAAATTCAGCTGTATTTAAAACATACAAACCTTCGTTATTCTCAGCAACACTCTGGTGGTGTGGGCAGCGGATTACCACCTCAGAAACATGCTCCGATTTCTTATAAATTGCTGTGGCTCTCAGCATGGCACCATTAGGTGGTTCTCTGCCCACCAGCACATCCACAGGACATGTTTTTGCAAGCTGACAGTACAGCTTATTCAGTAGCTGAGAATACTGTGGGAAAGATAGGTAGAGGGTTACAGCAAGACAAATCTCACCTTTTTGCCAATATAGTATTATCTGTTGGGAATGACATAGTAAATTTGAAATTTGATCAGAAAAAAAAGACCAGGGGAGAATTTTTTTCTTTCTTCCAATGAATATGTATAAAAAAAAACACCTTTTCCTCCCACTCGTTTTACCTTAGAAAGCCAAAAGTTTAAAATGCTAGCTTTACATTCAGACATGCAATTTGGACAACATTTTACCTAATCTATGCAATGTGCTCAGCTTTGCGCAAATTAGTCTTACAGACTCGTAAGTAGGATTGGAGGGGGGGTTTGTTAGGACTTCATCGGCATGACAGGCACAGGGCAGAGCATTTCTCTCTATCAGGCCATGCTTTAACCTTTTTCTTGCCAATACACATGGTAGGGGTGTTCCGATTGATCGACTACCGATCGCTATCAGACGATAATCACTTCTAATGACTGGATCGACGATATCTCAATTTGTCGATCTCATGCTGACGACGCATAAAGACGTGCGTCTGCTGTGAGGTATGGCATGACATGCTCCAGCGGTTTCTGTCTGGCGTGGGCAAAATTATAATCCTGAATGTGAGGTACAGTTCATATTTATTTATTAAATAAAGTCATCTGAAAACTTTTTGTGAGACGTAGTTTCACAAACAGTGTGAGCTGATCACTGCATGCTCTCTCTCTTTCCATTTCAAAATACGTAAATGGCTTCACATCATCAGATCGAATCTGCACTATAACCGAGCTGCACAGTTGACGGAATGGTCACTTGTACAATCGAGGCAGTCGCATCGTTACTAAAGATTATGATTTCTATTTAAAATCACCCACAAGAGTCACCTAAGGGAGGGATTCACCACATTTTCCAAAATGAAATTCAGGCCCTGAATTAATGTCTGTAAAAATCCTGATTAAAACATCCCTATAAATAATTATACACGAAAAAAGTAGATTTCAAATAGATCGGTATCAGCTTCCTGTGATCAATGACCGGCTCCAAAAATCCTGATTGGAGCATCCTTAATGCATGGTACAGCCTTTAGAACAAGCCCACTCATGTTGTGTTTCAAGTGTCATCCTCAGACATCAGGGGCAGCAAAATGCTCACTTGATCTGCACTCTCACTTCAAGTAAACTAAGGGCAAGCTTACACTACAGGACTGCAAGACCACCTGAATTGCTGTGGTGCGCACACTACACAACAAGGTTTCTTGTCATCTGTTGTCTTGTCAGAGCACCAAAATGAGAACAGATCCAGAGGTTGGACCTTGCAAGACCTTGGAATTATGTGTGCGACAGCAAAATCCAGCCAAAAGTTGTGTAGTGTGAGCTAGGGCTGCATGATATATAGTTTTAGCATAGATATTGGGATGTACGCATCCACGATAGTAAAAACGCAAGATGTGTGATGTCAAGTATAGGGATCGTAGTTGATCTGTGTGGGCCAGCTGCCCCCCGATTCGGAGCGCATGTGATTCACGATTAATTGAATTAACTTCCTTCCCTTTACACATTCTTCTCTTCACTCAGAAAGATCGGTTTAAAAACAACGGATGATCAGTGCCGATTATATATCCTGTCAATCAAAAGAGTGTGATTGACCGACATAAAACATGACCGACAGCAACTCACACTATGTGTGAAGAAAACCTCTCGTGTTGAGTTAGTTAAGGCAAGTTAATGCGCATTAACAGCAACATAAAAGAAGGCTCTATTTGACCCTATGAATCACCCTTAATTCAAGCAGTTTTTCCCCTATACTAAATATTATTTGTAGCGCACCTATCACCCAATAATCGCAAATAGCTCTGTGCTTTGTTACTTGATAAAATGGACAGAATTTGAAAGATGACACTTTTTTTATATGAAATTCAAACAATAAAATGGCGTTTTGACGCTCTTAAATGTGATCTGATAGATTGCTGTAGCGCCTCAGTTCAAGCAGCAGCGAGAGTCTATTCTCCCACTTTAATACAAATTATTTCTAGAAAAACATGCATGAATATCAGAAAGTAACTTAAAAGTTACAGTACAACTTACCAAAATCCATATCATGTCTCATGTAATCACTCAGTGTTTCAACCGTGGAAAGATGTCAATAAAACTTGAAACTTGCTTGTGAACAATATCACTTAATGTTGCATTTACCTCAGGAAAGTCATCCGTTTGTTAGTTAGCTTTAAAAAAAAAAAACTAGAGAGGAGCTTATTTACTGCTAATTATATATGCATGTTTGAATAAATTTGCCATGAAGACAAGTGCTTATGTACAGTTGTATACAAACATTTCAGCTTTTATTTGAATGTAAATATTATATTTAGAAATAAATAGCAGATGAATATAATAGCTCTGTTGTTAATTTTAACCTCTAATATTATAGAGTTCCAATGAGAGGGTTCTCTGTATAGTTTGCAGAATTATTTGGGAGAGATTTTTTTAACCATAAGAAAAAAACTATCGGCATTGGCTGAGAAATTTCATATTGGTCCATCTCTAATAAAAATTATATTGTTCTATGTCAATGCAAGTGAATTAACAGTCATGTTTGGTATCATTTAAAATGTCACTGTGGAGATGAGACCATTGTACCAGTCGCACTGAGGTAAACCAAAAGGTAATAAAGGTTTGTACTTTGCTTACTGTGGTGGCCCTGTGCCCCTTTCTCAGGGTCCTCCATCCAAACTACAAGGTGCGATGCGAACTTCCTAGGTCTCCCTAGTCAATGCAAATTCCTATTGTAAGTTCATGCCCCACATTGGGGAATGTTTTGTCTTGGTCTGGGCATTTAAAGAAATGCTGAAAAAGGCTTGGGCGATTTGTAGTCAGCTAAGCCCGTAATGCTGAACATCCTTGGACACTCAGCATTATGTATCTATCTATAAATTACAGGAACGTCTGTCTGTCTGTTAATCGCATATCTCATGAACCGTAAGTCCGATGGATTTCAGACTTGACAAGTGTCTTGCTACGGGCACGAGTAAGTGCAGTGCCAAGTTTAACGTTGTTTGGATTAGAAATGCAAAAGATATCGTTAAATATATCGGTAAAAGCAGCACACATTGAAGTTGTGGTTTAAAAATAAACATTCTGACATTAGATAGGGTTGTGGTTTAAAAATTGTGGTTTAAAAATAAACATTCTGTCAGCTAAACATTAAGGCTTAATCCCAATTCACCCCTTGGCCCTACCCCTTGTTTTCGAGTGTACCCCTTGGCCCTTAAAACAGAGTTACAAGGGCCAAGGGGTTGAAATATTCCCCTACGAAATGGAACAACCCTTCATGAACCCGATACGTCATCAGTCGTCGGTGATGGCTCTGCCGTTACGGAGTTTTTAAAGGATTTCTCCATGACAACGACTGACAATCAGCGCAGCTGCTCTTAACTTTGAGGAAACATGATGCTTATAACGTTCTTTCCTCGAAACGTATGTCTTTTCTGTTTCGGAAAGGTAATTTATTATACAATTTCTTAATTTAAATGACTATATCATTATTATAAGAGTAAATAAAGTGCACGGTGGTGTCATCTGGCGCTAAATTTAAATGTTTAACCGTTTGTGAAGCCATCTCGCCGGTGATTCGCGATGTATTCTGCGAACTTTCTCGTAGCCCTCCGTTTGGAGTGTGCCTCTGAAAAATCTCCGTTTCGAGGGCTATGTAGCCCTACCCCTTAGCCCTACCCCTCGATCTAAACAAGAATCGGGACACCCTACCCCTTGGAGTGAACGCGCAAAACGGAGGGGTAGGGCCAAGGGGTAGGGGCAAGGGGTGAATTGGGATTGAGCCTTAGTCAGCTACACTGTTTACTTCTGAATATTGTAGTTATTCAGATGTAGTTAGTTGTCAGTAGTTAGTTATAGGCTATGTAGTTCAATTTTCCATATTTATTGTATGTCATTATGTCAGTATCAATATTTGCTTTCTACCATGCACAAATAAAAATATCACTGAACTTTTGCTGTGTAATTGTAACAATGAGCACTCAAACACACCAAACCAACAATTACTAAAAACACACAAAAACTGATTTTGCACATATATACTGTCAAATCGATTAATCTCGATTAAAAAAATATACAGCACACGTATAATATACAGTATATATAAATATAATATATAAACAGACACACATACATCTATCTATAAATTACAGAAATGTCTGTCTGTGTGTCTGTTATTCGCATATCTCGGTAAAAGAAGCACAGATTGAAGATGTTTAGATGAGGTTTAGAAGGTTGTGGTTTAAAAATAAACATTCTGACATTAGAGAGTTGTGGTTTAAAAATATCTTAATATTATATTTTATTATGGTGCGCTTAACATTATTGCTACTGTGTAATAGTAGCCTATGCTATTCACAAACTAAACATAAAAGACGCCTTTCAATGTATCTAATTGTAATCTGCACAATGACAACAAAGTTGACACTAATGTAAATCTAATCTAATCTAAACTCCTGCTACCTGTACACCCAAATACATGTCACCTAATATCACCATTATAAATTGTTTTGCAACCATGTAGTTCAATTTTCCATATTTATTGTATGTCAGTATCAGTATTTGCTTTCTACCATGCACAAATAAAAATGTCACTGAACTTTTGCTGTGTAATTGTAACAATAAGCACTCAAACACACCAAACCAACAATTACTAAAAACACTCACAAAAACTGATTTTGAACGGGCATATCTCGCGAACCGTTAGTCCGATGGATTTCAAACTTGACAGGTGGCTCACACTGCACACTGAGTGGCCACTGCCCCTCTCACACTGCACACTGAGTGGCCACTCCCAATCGATTTTCGATTCCCAACCATAGTTATAATGCTACTCTGTGTGTTCGCTCGGTGGCTACTATGAGACACTTGTGGCACACTCCAGTGAGCTAGATCGATATTAGGCATGGTAAATATGGTACTCGCTGTAAATCAAGAAAACGAGATTTAAAAAAAAAAAAAAACTGTTGAGCTGTATAACAATGATTCGTTTTCTGTCAATGAATGCATCCAAACAGTTGCTCACCTGTCTAATAAAACACATAATATATTAAAGCGTCTTTGGTGTTTCCATTGTTTCGCCAAAATAAAAATCGAGGGTAACGCGGGAATGTCATTGATAGCGAACGCACGGACACGGTCCGTGTCCTGGTTAAAACTGCTTATTTCTCTGGATTTCTCTCCAAACAAAATATATAACATTGTTCTAGTGGTTTTTGGATATTTTGATAAAAAAAAATCTTACATAGTGTGCCTTTAAGTACATCTGAAAAGTCATCAAAAATACACTCACCTAAAGGATTATTAGGAACACCATACTAATACTGTGTTTGACCCCCTTTCGCCTTCAGAACTGCCTTAATTCTACGTGGCATTGATTCAACAAGGTGCTGAAAGCATTCTTTAGAAATGTTGGCCCATATTGATAGGATAGCATCTTGCAGTTGATGGAGATTTGTGGGATGCACATCCAGGGCACGAAGCTCCCGTTCCACCACATCCCAAAGATACTCTATTGGGTTGAGATCTGGTGACTGTGGGGCCCATTTTAGTACAGTGAACTCATTGTCATGTTCAAGAAACAAATTTGAAATGATTCGAGCTTTGTGACATGGTGCATTATCCTGCTGGAAGTAGCCATCAGAGGATGGGTTCATGGTGGCCATAAAGGGATGGACATGGTCAGAAACAATGCTCAGGTAGGCCGTGTCATTTAAACGATGCCCAATTGGCACTAAGGTGCCTAAAGTGTGCCAAGAAAACATCCCCCACACCATTACACCACAACCACCAGCCTGCACAGTGGTAACAAGGCATGATGGATCCATGTTCTCATTCTGTTTACGCCAAATTTGTCTGCGTAGTTTCCTTGTGTCTGTATTAGTGTTTTTTTGTTTTCTTTTGCTAAACGGGTTACCTGATTTTGGAATAATTTTCATCCTGTGTCTCAGGATTTTCATCCTGTGTCTCAGAACTATGTTTACAAACTCTATCGTAAACAGTAAACAATAATATAGCCCACTTTATCAACGAAACAAGCTGGTCTGGCTACAATAACAACATGAGGCTACCAGTTTACCTGCTGCTCGCAGTGCTCGCTTGTGTGTTGAGCTCACGGACTGTAAATACTCTGGGATTATCTGGCGATGGATTGTTTGCTTCTTCCCGAATTGTTCTTCCAAATTCTGTGACTATGCTGTTTGATGCCGATGGCTTTACATCAGTCCTTATGGCTTCATCGGTCTGCACCCTGCATGGGTATGGACTTTTCAATTGGGCAGAAGTACGGCGGTTCCAGTTTAACTCCTGCAGGCGCAATCATCGAGTCGGCAACAGCCGCCCGGCCAGATCAGTTTGGATTATTCTACTCCTGTTTCTTTCAGGTAATGTCCATCCAAACCCAGGCCCAAAACTGCTTGAGCTTCTGAGCCCTGACGATTTAAAGGATAGCAGTGGCTTGCGTTTTATTCATGTCAACGTGCGCAGCCTGATTAATAAAACCGATGCTATTCGTCTGTGGGCTAAACTGACAGAAAGTGACATAATCGTCTTGTCAGAAACATGGCTCAAACCATCAATCACGAGCAATATGATTCATATTGAAGGGTATAATCTCTTTAGGACGGATCGTTTGGGTAAAAGGAGGGGGAGTAGCCATATATGTTAAGGCATCGTTGGAATGTTGTTCCATTGAATCAATAACAAAGCCAAAATTCTTCGAATTATGTGCCATTAAATTAAAGGGGGGGTGAAATGCTATTTCATGCATAGTGAGTTTTTTACACTGTTAAAGAGTTGGATTCCCATGCTAAACATGGACAAAGTTTCAAAAATTAAGTTGTACATTTGATTGAGTATTTCTGTTCTCAAAATACTCCTTCCTGGTTGTCACAAGTTTCGGTAAGTTTTTTTCGAGTATGGGCGCGTATGACGTCAGATGCGCCGGAATTTCCTTATACGGTCCTAAGGGCACTTCTCTCGGAAGGGCGCGCGCGCAGCTGTAGAGCGATAGCCGTAACCTATGCCCATCAAAGCGCTGTGCATCGGCTGCGCTCGAATATGTCACCAAATAAGTGTGTTTTCGGTTGCCAAGGCAAGACAACACTGCACAGATTCCCAAAGAATCAAGCGTTAAGGGACCAGTGGATGGAGTTTGTTTTTCCAGAACATCAACACAGTTGTGCAAGGGTTCTTGTTTGTTCCATGCATTTCGAGGATGATTTTTTTATAAACAAGGCCCAGTTCGAAGCCGGATTTGCTAATCGTTTAGTTCTCAAGGATGGAGCAGTCCCAACACTAGGTTAACGGTCTTGCATTGGAACCGCAGGTGGTGAGTAGAACTGCTTCAAATATCTCTGTGTCTATCGGCGTGTAACGTTAACTTAGGCTAAACAACATGATCACGAATAGTTAATGTATGGAGCATGCGATGTATGTTGTGTGTTTGTTTAAATACATTTGTTTAGGTGGCTACTGTAGGTGTCTGTTTGTTTATTGTAAAACCAAATCATGTCTTCATAAACCACGAGTAGACACAAATGTTCTAAAACTTCGCGCGCTCGTGATTATTTAGCTCCGCCCAAACGGCACGCATCCACCCGCTCGGCTTTTTCCGGAAAGACTCGGTACAGCCTATCTTTCTTTTATAAATATAATAAAACTAAAGACTTTTTGGAGATATGATGTATGCAATATTACTCTATAGGTACTCAAGATTAACATGAGATTGACTGAAACTGAGTGTTTCACCCCCCCCTTTAAATCTCCCAAATGGCGCTTTTCTGACTGTGGTAGGATGTTACCGGCCACCCTCGGCTGCAGCTGGAGCAACTGCTCTACTGTCTGACTTTTTGCATAAACTGTCAAATGAGTATATTCTCCTAGGAGATCTGAACTGGGACTGGCTATCACCTTCATCAGCGTTAAGAGACATATGTGATGCTTTACATTTGACGCAACTAGTACAGTCACCTACACGTCTAAATCAAAAAAGAATGGACAAATCGACATTAATTGACATAATTCTGTCTAATGCTCCACATAAGTATTCGGCTACTGGAGTTTTCTGTAATGATATCAGTGATCACTGTATGGTTGTGTGTGTTAGAAACTGCAAATTGACTAAAACTAAACCACGGTATATTTTTAAACGAAATTATAAATGTTTTAATGAGCAAGCTTTTCTTCATGAAATCTATCAGAGTGATTAAACTTAGTTTGTGATATGGATGATGTTGAGCTGGCCTGGAATTATTTTAAAAATACTTTTTTAGCTATAGTTGAAAAACATGCCCCTATCAGAAGATACAGAGTGAGGGGTAGAGACAATCCTTGGTTTAATGACTCTACTGCAACAGCTATTAGAGAACGGAATAAAGCATGGATTAAAGCAAAAGTAAATAATGATAAATGCTGGGTAAATTATAGGGTATTAAGAAACAAATGCACAAGACTAATAAAAAGTACAAAAAGTGAATATTATCTGAATTTATTAAATGAAAACCTTAATGACCCCAAACATTTTTGGAAAGTAATTAAATCTTCTTCGGGAGACGTACCCCCTCCAACTATTCCAGAAGTTATGATAGCAAGTCAGGGTGAAGTAAGGGGTAAACAAAATATAGTAGATACATTCAACGAGCATTTTATTAATGCAGGAATAGATACTCAGTCAAAATTCCCAACCAACCCCACAGATAGTGTAACTTCTATCACAAACTTGTCTAATGTAAATTTGAATTATTTTAACTTTACTTCAATATCTGTCTCTGAAGTGCAAAAGGCTCTGTTAGGCCTGGACTGTAAAAAGTCTGCTGGGCCAGACCAGATTGAGCCATTTTTTCTCAAAACTGCTGCAAATTTGATTGCTAAACCCATCTCTTCCATTTTTAATCTTAGTTTATGCAGTGGTTCTATCCCCAAATCATGGAAATCTGCATTTGTCCTCCCACTATTAAAAAGTGGAGACCCATCGGCCTTAGATAATTATCGGCCAATTTCCAGATTATCTGTCTTGTCTAAACTATTTGAGTCTCTTATAAATGAGCAAATAAAACATTTTTTAGCTGATAACAGTATTTTAAGTTCCACTCAGTCTGGTTTCCGGAAAGGACACAGTACAATTACGGCTGTAACCTCTGTTACAAATGATATTGTCAATGCTTTAGATGCCAAAAAGTCTTGTGCTGCTCTATTCATTGACTTATCTAAAGCTTTTGACACCGTTGATCATAATCTCCTTATGCAAAGATTGCAAAACATAGGTTTTAGTAGCACTGTGCTAAACTGGTTTTCTGATTACCTGAGTGGTAGAACACAGTGTGTGACACTAGATAACTGTACCTCATCATTGCTAGAAGTAAAAATGGGTGTCCCCCAAGGATCAGTTTTGGGTCCTATTTTATTTTCTATTTATATAAATAATTTAGGTGTAGGTCTGAATCAAACAAAGGCTCATTTTTACGCAGATGACACTATTTTGTACACCTCTGCTACATCATTGAAGGAAGCAATTTATCATTTACAGTCTGCCTTTAGTCAGGTACAAAAATCTTTGGTAGGATTAAAGTTGGTATTAAATGCTAAAAAAACTAAATTAATGGTCTTTACACGTTCACATTCTCCTATGGATTTCACTATTTTAACACAAATTGGTACTCCAATAGAGAGAGTGACTTCTTACAAATACCTAGGTATTTGGATTGATGATAAATTGTCTTTTGGGGTCCATATTGAGAGCCTTTTAAAAAAACTCAGACCTAAGTTAGGTTTTTATTTTAGATTAAAGAGGTGCTTTCCTTATTCAGCAAGGAAAAGGTTGGTGCAGAGTTCATTCTTAACAGTTTTGGATTACGGTGATTTAATTTATATGCACTCTACCTCATTTTTATTAAAAAAACTAGATGCATTATATCACTCTGCCTTACGTTTCATTACAGATGCAACAGCTAGGACTCACCATTGCACTCTGTATGAAACTGTACAATGGCCCTCCCTCTCTCTCAGAAGAAAATTTCATCTATTGATTTTTATTGGCAAAGCACTAATGGGTAAATTACCCATTTACATTTCAAATTTACTTACTTACCAAAACAGTATTTACAGAACAAGGTCGTCAAAAAAAAATATTATTAATTATTCCATCAACAAAAACAGAATTTGGTAAAAAAAGCTTTTTCATCATATGCACCAAATGTCTGGAACGAACTCCAAAACACCTTAAATTTAGAATCACTTCCATCTATTCATATTTTTAAAAACCTTTTAAAGTCAACTTTGACTGAACGGTGTAATTGTTTTTAACTAGGTACCCTTTAAATTATATGTTTGTATTTACTTAAGTTAAACAAAATGTCTTGTTTGTATATGTATAGTCTATGTATAGAGATTTGTTGTGTAGTATGTAATTTTTTTTTCTGTTTCATGTAGTATGAATGTTTTTTTTTTCTTTGCAACTTTTTGGCCGCCTATCTTGGCCAGGACTCCCTGGGAGAAGAGTTA
This sequence comes from Rhinichthys klamathensis goyatoka, assembly GCF_029890125.1. Lineage (NCBI taxonomy): Eukaryota > Metazoa > Chordata > Actinopteri > Cypriniformes > Leuciscidae > Rhinichthys > Rhinichthys klamathensis. Next base: position 654,690 of record NW_026607121.1, on the reverse strand, counting down.
CTGTAACTCAATGGGACTATTCCTGGTTAAATAAAAAAAAATCCCTCCTGGGATGGTGCTGCTCTTCTTTCTAGAAATATGGCATATAGTCTTAAGAGCCCAAACTTGACAATCTGGGGCTCAGGTCAGGAAGCAGACAGACTGGCTAAACCGACCGTCTGTCAGCTGTCTCACGTCAAGTCAAGTCAAGTCATCTTCATTTATATAGCGCTTTTAACAATGAATTGTTTCAAAGCAGCTTTACAGAGATAAACATATAATTTAAGGTAACAGATTGTTTTGGCGTTATAGCGGTTCTTGAATAATGTTATTTCCAGCTAAAGTTAACTTTGATTGATTCACCTCCATCGAAATGATCAGACTTTAAACGCGAACCTGTGATTAACGCTGACGGCGTTCACATGCTCATTCAGAATTCTATAGTTATGTGCTTTCTAAAACATGTGCGCAGGTTTGTAACCCATACAACCCAGCCCAAACAAACCACTCTTCCCGCCCACAAATTTTGACACAGAACCCCGTTTTATTTAATCACTTCGGGGCACGCGAGCCGGAACTCACAGCGCGTCACTGAGGTCAGATAAATCCCATCACATAGAGACTCTTTCACCTGGATATTATCGTATAGAGACTGTGTCTGTTCCCCGATCTAGGAAATACAAAAAACTCCCAAACCCATTTAAGAGTAAAAATTTGATTGAGGTTCAACAAGTAAAAAATGAATATAATGCAGATGAACAAATGATTAAGCTCGAGTTGCTGAATATTCAATTGACAACAGAACCGGAAGAGAATACAATGCTGAATAAAGTCGTAGTTTGTTATTTTTGGACCAAAATGTATTTTCGATGCTACAAAACATTCTAACTAACCCACTGATGTCACATGGACTACTTTGATGATGTCTTTATTTCCTTTCTGGACAAGGACAGTATATCGTACATACATTTTCAATGGAGGGACAGAAAGCTCTCTGACTAAATCTAAAATATCTTAAACTGTGTTCCGAAGATGAACGGAGGTCTTACGGGCTTGGAACGACATGAGGGTGAGTCATTAATGACATAATTTTCATTTTTTGGGTGAACTAACCCTTTAAATGAGTCCACCCCCCAAGATTACTACTATAAACACAAGGCTCGTTTAAAAGGAAATGGGGGAGGTATTGCTGTAATTTATAACAATATCTTCAGTATTACTCAGAAATCTAGTTTCAAATATAATTAATTTGAAGTGATGGTGCTTTCTTTAACGTTATGTAGAGGAAGTGATAAATCCCGTTCGACTTTTTGATAAATCCCATTTGAAAAGATTTTATCAAAGAATTTGCTGATTTTCTATCAGAGTTAGTACTGGCTGCAGATAAAGTCCTAATTGTTGGTGATTTTAATATCCATGTAGATAATGAAAAAGATCCATTGGGATTGGCATTTGAAGACATTCTGAACTCTATTGGAGTTAGACAAAACGTGTCAGGACCTACTCATTGTCGTAATCATACTTTAGATCTAATATTATCACAAGGAATAAATATTAATGCCGTTGAAATTCCGCAGCAGAGCGATGACATCTCAGATCATTATTTAATCTCATGTGTTCTTGATCTAGCCAAGGCTGTAAAGCCGACTCCGTGTTACATAAATGGTAGAACTCTCACTTTTCACGAAACGCACCAATTCACAAAATTAACGGAATGCATAGCTGATATAAAAATTTGGATGACTAGAAATTTCCTACTACTAAATTCTGAAAAAAAAAACAGATTCTAATTATTGGCCAAAAAACATCCTCACTTAACCTAGAATACTGTCTAACAATTGATGGCTGCTCTGTCAAGTCTTCGTCATCGGTTAGGAACCTGGGTGTGCTCTGATACCAATCTTTCATTTGAAAGTCACGTTTCTAGCATCTGTAAAACCGCATTCTTCCATCTTAAAAATATATCTAAAAATTACGACATATGCTTTCAATGAAAAATGCAAAACAGTTAGTTCATGCATTCATGACCTCAAGGCTAGATTATTGTAATGCTCTACTGGGTTGTTGCCCTGCACGCTTAATAAACAAACTACAGCTGGTCCAAAACGCAGCAGCTAGAGTTCTTACTAGAACCAGGAAGTATGACCATATTAGCCCGGATCTATCAACACTGCATTGGCTCCCTATTAAACAGCGTATACATTTTTAAATATTGCCGTCTACTTACAAAGCACTAAATGGTTTAGCTCCCCAGCACTTAAGCGAGCTCTTAACGCATTATAGTCCTTCACGTATATTGCGATCTCAAAATTCCGGCCAGTTGATAATACCTAGAATATCAAAATCGACTGCAGGCGGTAGATCATTTTCCTATTTAGCACCTAAACTTTGGAACAGTCTCCCTAGCATTCTCCGGGAAGCAGAGACACTGTCAGTTCAAATCTAGACTAAAAACACATCTCTTTTACCTGGCATTCACATAGAACATTATACATTTCTATTATTCAAATCAGTTAAATGATTATTAGGCTGCATAGATTAGGTCAGCCGGAACCGGGGACACTTCCCAAAACACCCGATGTACTCGTTACATCTTAAGAAGAATGGCATCTACGCTAAAGTCAGTCTTGCCATTTATTCCGAGGTTTACTAAAGTCAGCCGGATCCGGGCCGTATCCAGATCAGATGGTGAACCTGCGCCTGGACACGACCACAACGCATCACTCAAGTGCCAGCCTCATCAGCCCTGTGAAGGCCTCATGGACACCTCTACAAACTCGTCTCCATACCGGCGTGATGACGCCGACCTCCAACCAGATGGAACTGTATAATATTGTGAATGTTCTGATCCAATTTACAGACCTGTAATGTTGCCTAAATCATAATCATACACTGTTCGCTCGTTGGCCAGAGGAGAACTGGCCCCCGACTGAGCCTGGGTTCTCCCAAGGTTTTTTTCTCCATTCTGTCACTGATGGAGTTTTGGTTCCTTGCCACTGTTGCCTTGGCTTTTGGCTTACTTAGTTGGGGACATTTAAAGGGGGGGTGAAATGCTGTTTCATGTATAGTGAGTTTTTTACACTGTCCATGTTTAGCATGGGAATCCAACTCTTTAACAAAGTTTCAAAAATAAAGTTGTAAGTTTGATGGAGTAATTCTGTTCCAAAAATACTCCTTCCGGGTTGTCAAAAGTTTCGGAAAGTTTTTTTTCGAATACGGGCGTGTATGACGTCAGAGTGGCCGGAATTTCCTTATACGGGTCTTAAGGGCACTTCTCCCGGAAGGGCGCGCGCGCATCTGTCGCCTAGTGCGTGCGAGAGTACGCCTATGCCCATCAGAGCGCTGGGCTCGGTCGGCTGCGCTGCAATTAAAAAAAATGGCACCAAAAAAGTGTTTTTGGTTGCCAGGGCAAGACAACACTGCACAAATTTCCAAAGAACCCAGCGTTAAGGGACCTGTGGATGGATTTTGTTTTTCCAGAGCAGCAACGGAGTTGTGCAAGTGTTTTTGTTTGTTCCCTTTATTTCGACGGTAATAGTTTTATAAACAAGGCCCAGTTCAACGCCGGATTTGCAGATCGCCTAATACTTAAAGATGGAGCAGTCCCAACGATAAAGGTTCACGGTCGTGCGTTGGAACCGCAGGCGGTGAGTAAAACTGCTTCAAATGTCTGTGAGTTGTTAACTATCGGCGTGTAAGCACAGCAAGTAAACAACATGATCACATACAGTTAATGTTATCTATGGAGCATGCGATGTATGGTGTGTGTGTGTGTTTAAATACATTTGTTTAGCTGGCCACTGTAGGTGTCAGTTTGTTTATTGTAAAAATAAATCATGTCCTCATAAACCACGAGTCTGTCTGTTTACAACACACAAATGTTATAAAACTCGCGCATGACATGGTGTTCTAAAAACACTGCGCTCAAGTTCAAATCATTTCTATTTTTTTTAAAAACGCTCGAGACCTTATGGTTTTCACCCATTTCACTGCCCATCTCCGTTCTGTATGAACGAGCCCTTAGTATTGTTTAGATCCTTGTTCTGCATGGGATTACTATCTGATTGTTAGCCATGGTTTATTTTCGAATGTCACTCACAGCTTCCAGACGCTCTCAACGCAAAAGCTTTGCGCGCTCGTGTCGTGATTATTTAGCTCCGCACACACGGCAAGCCTCCACCCGCTCGGGTTTTTCCGGAAAGACTCGGTACAGCCTATCTTTCTTTTATAAATATAATAAAACTAAAGACTTTTTGGAGATATGAAGGATGCAATACTACTCTATAGGTACTCAAGATTAACATTGAGTGAAACTGAGTGTTTCACCCCCCCCTTTAATATTCAACAATATTATTGATCTGCCTTACTTCAGGTGGACGATGAAGCAATTTTATTCTAGAAATAAACTTGTATTTATTTTCATGTTATCACTGTGAAGCTGCTTTGATACAATCTGTATTGTAAAAAGCGCTATATAAATAAAGATGACTTGACTTGTTGCCGTCCGCCATGAGCGCAGTCTGGGCTGCGAGGGGAGATGGGGGTATGTGGCGAGCAGGACGAGGCCGAGGGCCGTGAGAGAACGGCGCGAGGCCGGTGGCGTGATTGCTGATGAGCACCACCTGTGCGCTGCACCGGTCTCGTATCTCTCACAGAGGAGCGGACGCATTAAAAGGAGGAGCAACTACAGTGAAGAACGAGAGAGGCCAGGCCTGGACTTTGTTGCGTTTTGTTTCTGTTTTATTATATATGTATATTATATAATATGCGTTTTATTATTTACTTTTGGTTTGTTTTTTTATTGATTGTTATTAAAGTCTTTAAAATGTTTGCCGGTTCCCGCCGCCTCCTTCCCATAACAACGAACTGTGTTACAGTTACCATTTTGAATGCAGATGCACTCCCCTACAAAATCACTCCAATCATCCTAAAATGATTAATTCTTAACAAATAGAGCTATTCAAATTATCTGGTGAAATTTTTTTTTAAATCGCTATCTATATATATATATATATATAATTTAAAAAAAATTTAAACGCAGAAAAACTAAATAAATATCGCAATATCAGTTTTTTCCATTATCGTGCAGCCCTAGTGTAAACTTACCTTAAGTAGCACAGAAACGAATCAGGACAAACTATGTGCAGATATCTTCAAACTACATTTAAGGAAACCTTTTTCTCTCAGTGTTCTTGAGTAAAAGACTCAAGAACAAAGGACAAGGTAAGAGAAAGAAAGCTCTTAAACTCTCTCATCAAGCATAAAGGCTCACCGAATTGATAAAAGGGAAGAAGTTTATACAACATCTATGATGTGTTTTAATCCTAATAATGAGAAAAGGATCCAGTGGAATACTGTCTTGTCTCAAATCTGATCATTCTTGCCTATTTTTATTTCCTATTCTTTGCCTATTTTTATTTCCTAAGAAAAACATTAAACATTGTACAAGCAATAGAACCGATATAATAAACACCTTGATACGATTGAACTAATAATTGACATTCTGAACATCTTCAACCACAAAATAATCTGGTTCTAGAAAATAACTGACATGACATTTCCAATTACCCTTTGCAGTCAACAAAAAACTATTCATCTTATGCAGATTTGGGGAGGAATTAAAATGGTTTATATTTAAATCTTTCACTCATCACTCACTGTGGATGTGGCTGACTTTGCAGTGCTGGACTGATTAAAGCGTAACTGGAAATCATATTCCCCAGGATAGTCAGAGATGGAGGGCACTACAGTTGCAGGAGGTGGGAGGTTGTCCACAACTGGGGCCACATCAGGTGCAGGAACAGCAGTGTCAGTGTTCTCTGGGAGATCCAGGTCAAAGCCATCTGTGAAAGCAGGGCCATCGGGCAATGCCTGATGTAGTGAAGAGAGTTTAAATTTAGGTATGGATGCTTTGTGACGTTTCATTCTGTTCTTGAATTTAGAATAAGAAGCAAAAAATAAAAGCAGTAGTTAAGTTTCAGTCAAAAAAGCTGTTGGACCTTTGGTAGCAGATATCTGGTAATCATTTAAAGCAATAGTTCACCCAAAAATGAAAATTCTGTCATTTACTCAGCCTCAAGTGGTTTCAAACCTGTATGCATTTATTTCTTCTGCTGAACACAAAAGAAGATATTTTTAAGAATGTGCATAACCAGACAGTTGATGGACCCCATGGAAGTCAATGGGGTCCATCAACTGTCTGGTTACTGACATTCTTCAAAATATCTTCTTTTTTGTTCAGCAGAAGAAAGAAATTCATACAGGTTTAAAACAACTTGAGGCTGAGTGTCATATTTAAAAAAAAACATATCAAAAATGAAAATACCAGCTTACAGCAGTAAGCCAAGCATCACTGTTTGTACGAGGCAGCTCCTTGATCAGCTCACCAAATCCTCTATGAATGAAAAGAAATACCATAAAACAGTTGTTTTATGGATGGGGATGCATTTAAGAGTTTTAATTATCTAAAATAAAATAAAAGACATACATTCAAATGTAAAACTTAAAGGAGAACTCCGGCACAAAATGAACCTTTGGTCTAATAAAACATTGGTACCTAGTCAACCGTTCTCTGAGATTTGTTTTCATGATAATCGAATGTAAAGAGTTTTATCTCTAAAAACTGTTTAGCGTATAACGCTAGTAATGGGGGCATTTAATAAGTAAAAAGAAATCGCTAGTCAATACCACTAACAAGGCTCAAAATAGCCCCACACGAACACAGTAACATAATGAGGGTCCCTACATGCAAAACGAAGCATTGAGAACTTTGTAAGTGTACAGACCGTTTAATAAGAAGATATTTTATAAAGACAGTCCACTTCGTGTATACAGACAGGAGCCATCTTTGGAAAACAGTCTCGACTAGTCAAACCACAAACGACGTGCTAAGTGAGCTGAACTGTATGAAGTTCAGTGAACATCTGAACTGTATGAATGGCGTTCAAGGTTTGATTAGTCGAGACTGTTTTCCAAAGATGGCTCCTGTCTGTATACACGAAGTGGACTGTCTTTATCTTTATCTTCTTATTAAACGGTCTGTAGTGTACACTTACAAAGTTCTCAATGCTTCGTTTTGCATGTAGGGACCCTCATTATGTTACTGTGTTAGTGTGGGGCTATTTTGAGCCTTGTTAGTGGTATAAACTAGCGATTTCTTTTTACTTATTAAATGCCCCCATTACTAGCATTATACGCTAAACAGTTTTTAGAGATAAAACTCTTTACATTCGATTATCATGAAAACAAATCTCAGAGAACGGTTGACTAGGTACCAATGTTTTATTAGACCAAAGGTTCTTTTTGCGCCGGAGTTCTCCTTTAACATGGATGACTGAATGCACATGCATGATCCATTTTGTTCACTTGTGCAATATGGTGTATGTTGCTAGTTTACATTCTCATTTTATTGTTAGACTTCAACAAAAATACATTTTTATAGTGAAATGGACTTACAGGTGCCCCCAAATCTGCTCAAACTTGCCCTGGCTCAGGGGCAGCTCTATCATCTCCCCATCACTCATGGCTCCAGTGCTCCACTATAGCCAATAAAGAGGGCACTTTAGACCGCAGAAACAAACAAGTCAAGTCAAGTCAAGTCACATTTATTTATATAGCGCTTTTCACAATACAGATTGCATCAAAGCAGCTTCACAGTGATAACATGAAAGTAGTACAACACAGTTCAATAATATTGTTGAATATTAAATATCCCCAACTAAGCAAGCCAAAAGCAAGGCGACAGTGGCAAGGAACCAAAACTCCATCAGATTGGATGGAGAAAAAAACCTTGGGAGAACCCAGGCTAGTCAGGGGCCAGTTCTCCTCTGGCTCCTCTGGCTAATGCTAAGGAGCATTAAACAAGCAGGAACTGTGACAGACAAATCACATATTTGGAAAGAATACACAAAAGTCAAAACAATGTGATGATGTCATTACAGGTCCTGTGACTGATGGTAAAAAAAAGACCTAATACCAAACCCCAAAACTCACAGTAACCCGTCACCAAAACAAAGAAAGTTGGCACACTTAACTTCACTGTTATCAAAGACATCTCATGGAAAATACTGATAAACTAAGAGGCGTGAAGTGTGTTGACGTCAACACAAGAAAAAAAAATTCACCTCTCCGTGTTTAAACAAAAAAGTGTTGGCTATCATGTCTTCACATCAGGCCCAAATCTAAACACTGAGAAATCGAATTTCGACTTTCACACATGCGTGTTAATTAATTAGCGGATCGATCTCGCCTCAAAATGAAGTTCCTTTCCCAAATCTATACACACTTACCACTTTCTGATCTTGAAAAAACACACGTGCTGCTTCAGATAAAAGCTATCTTGCAGTTCAGTCTCTCTTCCTTTATTCATCACAGTGAAAGAGAAAGAGCAGCACAGTCACGTGGGAGCGGTCATATGACCAACCAGAGGCACGTATTATCAAAGTGCATTTTTTGAATTCACAATCAAGAAAGAAAGATTTTTTTCCATCACGGAAAAATATTTTTAAAAAAGGTAATTGCGATTTTTTTCTCTCGCAATTTTGCAATTTTTACTTTTTTTTCTTAGAATTGCCAGATATAAACTCACAATTGCTAGTTATAACGTTGCGAAATAAACGTGCACTTGCGAGTTAGTCAGAATTACAGAACTCGTAATTGTGAGAAAAAAAGAGAAAAAATACTTTATATCACGCTATTGCGCTAATGCAGTGAGATCCAGTTAGACGAAGAAGTGATTGATAAAAATGATTTATTTGTAAGTAAAGAATAAAATTAATAAATAAAAACAATATGAATAGTTAAATACATTTGTATAATCAGCTTAGTAAACGACAAAGTGCCAATACACCAGTCTGTAGAGAGAGCAAGAGGAACTTTGCAAAATAAATGTCAAGTCACCTTTATTTATATAGCGCTTTTTACAATCAGTTTCAAATCAGCTTTACAGACATAACAGGAAAATAATTACAAAGTTTGTTTCAAGAAAGAAAATAGTGTCACAGTCCAGCTTAAGTAAGTTCAGTGATGGTTAAGTTTAGTTGTAAAAACGTTATTAAATTTAATTCATTTATATAATATAGCCGCTCTGGAGAAAACAGTACGTAATCTCATGTATGTTGTCAATGCAGGCAGTTCAATAATATTGTTGAATATTAAGTGTCCCCAACTAAGCAAGCCAAAATCAAAAGGCGACAGAGGCGACGGTTAGCCTGGGTTTCCCCATACTGCCTTACCGCAGCGCGATTCAATTCACGCTGAAAGGCAGTCTGGATACCATGGCCGGATTTTTCGCCTCATTTAGGGAACCAATCACAGAACGGGGAGGGAGCAGCAAGACGATGACGCGTCTATGCGACACACCGAAGCAGTTTGTTTATACCTATGGATCAAACATGGCAGTAGACGCGAAGTTACCTTTCGATGCAGCCTTACGGCCGTTTCACATATAGGTTTCACACCGCAAGCGTGAGCGGCATTTGAGCAGCGCGTCAGCGTAACTACATCGCCACTGCAGCTGCGCGAGAGTATTCACACTGGAAGCGTTTGTACAGTGTCACAGCAGCGGCTCCAAAGCTACATATCGTTAGCCTCATAGCATAATTGCTTAAGTCATTTTGTGTTTTCCAAAGACATTGAAATATGACTTCGGCATTATATATAAGCGAGCAATTCTTTACAAAAACAACTATACATTTGTTTTTAGAAGTTGGTCATTTTATAACATTGATAGTCTTGAAAGTTTGTAATGGGGAGGTGTACAACATTCGCATATAAGTTAAATGTAATACAACAAAACAACCCAGAAAATGGCTCCAATCTATTAGTTTCAGTCATACTTTCGATGTTTACAAGACCGCAACTCCGCGGATAAAAAACAAAACACACAAATAAACCACACACTCGGGTTTGATTTGGGTTGTGCTAGCCTGTAGCTGTCTGTGTGTTAACGTTACATGAACTAAAAGAACGTTTATATATAATATTTTCTGGCTAGTTTACTTTAGTTTTTTTTTATTTATATAATACACAACTTTCACCCAAACTGAATAATTAAAAACAAGTTTTTACCGGGTAAATCTTCTATAAATATTTTAGAGTCTTTATTTTCTTTTATTTGCCTACTCAAGTTCTTGTTAAAACTCACTAGACATGCTAATTCTGTGCATTTTGGGCAATTTTTGTGTGAAATCGCATTTATTTTTGTCCATCAAAAGTGTGCTTTCACTTTAATTTAGCGTGAGCAATGCAGCAAAAAACAGATTCGAAACCCCCGCTTCACTGCTGCTCACGCGCTGCTCCCGGTAGTGATGTTACGTATGACACTGAAGCTTCGATGTGCGTATCGCGAAAGCGAAGCAATTTCTAGTGAAGCCCCGTATCGGAGTGTGTATTGGTTTCCCAGAGGTCACGTGATCGATGACAAACGAAGCCTCACTTTCTGTCCAATCACGTGCGCGTTTCGCTTTGGGCGTCAGAAGGCTCGAACGCTCGAACGCTCGACCCCAGATCTTACTAAACGAGTCCTTGTTGGCTCAGTCTGGTTGATGGGTTTGTGAGGAGAGTGCTGTACTTTGAAAGTTAATCAATACATTACATTTAAATAACCAAAACTACTTATTATTTTGTTGTTGTTGTTGTGTCTTTTTGTTTTTGTAAGACTGTTGCACTTTTGGTGTTTTTTAGGTAATTTGGTGTTGGTATTTGGGTGTTTGGTGAAGGGTTTGTATTTAGGCTACAGCAATGGCAACAGCCAAAAAAGGAAGACTTCCCCTAACTGGGAATATTTTGAGTTTATGGCTTCCAATTAATGCATTAAAAAAAAAAAAATATATATATATATATATATATATATATATATATATATATATATATATATATATATATATATATTTATTTATTTATTTATTTATTTATTATCATTTTATTTTTTATCATTGACACATCAACGGTCAACAATTATACAATTGTATTGTATAATTGTTGACCGTTGATGTGTCTTATATTCAGTCAATGTACATACAGTAATTCCCAACACAAAAAATTCTCACACTTCTGAGGTGGAAACCTTTGTCTTCTGTTGGAAAGTGCTGTAGACCAGCACAGACAAAGCTCAAATGCCACTTCTGATGCGATCGTAGAAGTGGATAAACACCTTACAGAGACAAACATACAGAGCTGAAGATCAACTTGGATACTGGAGAATGCAGAAACATGTCTACCCCCGTCTATATACATTGGCATTACAGAATAATTAAAATCTTTATCACCTTTCTGTCATTCCTACAGTTACATAAGCACTATCACTGCCAAGTGTCAGATGAACAGATGATCCTATCACACAATGTACTTATTCACTATATGTATATGTGTGTGCAGAGCCGGATTAACGCAAAGGCAAACTAGGCACGTGCCTAGGGCCCGATTGGTGGGATGGGGCCCAGACAGAAGGACAAAAAAAAAAAAAAAAAAAATGAAAAAATGTCCTATCTACAATTTATTTCAATATTTATTAATTAACTAAAAATAGTGACGATGTTTATCTTAACCATAGACTGTTACATTACGTCACATTAACGCCAGCCCATCAGGTGCTGCGAAGCAAAAGCCTAGGCAGGCACGCAAAGAAGCACAGCTCTAATGCAGGTGTGTGAGTTGTCGTCGTCTATTTTGGAGTGATTGCAATGTATTCCAAATATAATCTTGTACTGTAGATCAGCGTCATTTCTGGAAAAAATCATTCACCGCTTTATTACGAGTTTAAAAGAGCGCGAGCGTGTTAACGTGCCCAGACTCGACGCTTTGAATTTGCGCGTACAATGAATAACATCGCGTCGGGAGCTGACTAAAAACGCTACAAAAGTGAAAGACAAGACGTTTGTATTCAAAGTTAAAAAGCCAACACGCTACAACATTTTAAATGTTTCAAATAAAGGATCTCATGGGTCTCTAAATTCGGCTGATGATTAGATTATACCCTGTCTGACATCAGCCTACTTTCGTCAATAATATCAGTTTAGAATGTTTTTTTCTAATCAGTAGCGATCGTGTCTTTCTCTTCCACTTGATTTGTGTATAGCATATTTAAGCTAGCAATGCAATGCATAATATCATATTTACTTATATTAATAATATGACAATATCTGCAGTCAGTATTGATTAAATGGGAGGGGAAATCCTGCCCATACCGCAGCTATGAAAAAAAAAAATGATAAAAGCATACATCACTGAAGTGGTATTCTGGAACTGTGAATAAATTGAATAAAACAGCAAAATAACAATAACAATAACATCTTCATTAAACAAAAAAGAGATTACCTTAGATGAAGTTTGATTAATATGTACATACAGTAGCCTACGGGTAAAAAGTCTATTTTTAACTATTACTATAGTACTATTTTTAATGTTTTTGAAAGAAGTTTTTTATTATGCTCTACAAGCCTGCATTTATTTGATCAAAAATACAAAAAAATACAAAAAAAACAGGAATATTCAGCAAGGATGTGTTAAATATATAAAAAGTGATAGTGAAGACTTTTTTAAAACAACTTTTTAATAATAAAAAAAAATCCTGAAAAAAAGTATTACAGGTTATAAAATAAATATTAAGCACCATTTCTAACATTTGATAATAAATCAGAATATTATAAAGTTTTCTGAAGGATCACGTGACACTAAATTCAGCTTTGCATCACATAAATATATTTTAAAGTATAGTAAAATAGGAAAACCATTATTTTAAATTTTGATAATATTTCAATATATATTATTTTTCTGTATTTTTTTATCAAATAAATCCAGGCTTGATGAGCATAAGAGACTTCTTTCAAAAACATTAAAAATAGAAATGTGTTCAAACTATTGTACTGTGTAAGTAAAAACATTTAAAATTAAACGTTGTATAAATTAAAAGGTTAGGAATCATATTTGTTTCAAGAGTTTTTTATTGGGGGTGGGGGGCCTCCAACATGAATATTGCCTAGGGCCTCCAAATGTCTAGAACCGGCCCTGTGTGTGTGTGTGTGTGTGTGTGTGTGTGTGTGTGTGTTTGTATAGAGAGAGAGAGAGAGAGAGAGAGAGAGAGAGAGAGAGAGAGTAGGCCTACATTAGATCTCATTAAATAATATGCTCATTTTATATTTTATTGCCACACTTTAATGGGTAAAATAATGTATTTATTAATGGACAAATCAAACACAAACGTGTAAGGCTTTTTATTTGTACACATAACATTGAAATTATGGAGTGTGTAGTGGTTGCTTCATCTGAGCTTTTAACACAGGCTTCTGGCTGCTTTATTTTAAATAAACACCAGATGGCGCTGTTCTCGACACTCTCGAAGCTTTGAATCTTTTCCCGGAACAGTCAGGGGAAAGCCTCATTGCTTCACGAGGCTTCATTTCCCCATCCCTAGCTCCCGGTGTGAATGCACTCATTGCTTAACATGCACGCCGAAAAAATACGCGCCGCTCACGCATGCGGTGTGAAACGGCCGTTAGATACACGCCATCGTGTAGGCTACACATAAATCTCTGACCCATCGGCCATCGTCGTCTCCCTCGCTATGCTCCCTCGTCTAATTTCTGTCGCTCTACATACGTCATCTGGTATAATCGAAACGATTGGCTATGAGCTACGTACAGGCGCATTTGATAGACATTCTTAGCACCCAATAAACGGCTCTGGGCATTCGTAAACCACGCCTCAAATACGAGAAAATGAACATGTGGTTCCCAGACCCAATTCTCAACGAGATTGGGTCTGGCGTTAGCCAGGCTAATTTTTGGGTGGAATATCCCTTTATGTATTTATGTAAATTCAATGCGTGGCTTATGGCGTGGCTTACCCAAGGGCGACATCTTGTGGCCTGAACATGTCACATAGTTTACATCGTGATTTTCTCATGTCTATTCTGTCAAGCTTCAAGGCATCCAGGGGCCGTTCTCTGATTTCACTGTTGACGATTTGACATGATCCAGGATTGTTAGGTTTTTCGAAGCTCATCCCTTGGTTGCTGTCATAGCAACAGATCCGTAAACTCAAACCTGCTCGCGAGTCGTGGGAGCAGGCACAGTTCTGAGAACATTCATCCAAATTAGTTATATTCATTATATTTAGGAATATAATCTTGTTATAGGCGTATAAGCATGTAAACAGGATTATTGCATCTTTTTAAGCAGAGGTGATATTTAAAGTCTGTCACAGCCGCACTGCTACTTTCTTACAATAGGCCTACCTTAATGATCCAGAGACAATAAATAATGATTTAAAATAATAATACAAATTTGAGAATAATATTAAAATTTTGTGTAGTCTACCATAATATAGACACAGCCAGTTTTACTCATTGAGAGATTTATTCGTGAGAGGAAAATTACCTAATAAGTTTGTTGTCTTACACACAATGTAATATTAATTTAAATGGTGACAACTGTTATGGGTGTACCTTGATGCAGCGCAGGAGATGCAGATAACTTAGTAAAAAACGCTGTCTGCTCAGCAGTAATTTTATAATTAATGCTGTCACGTAAAACAATTCAGCTTCACAGGTTAAATTAGATGAATTGCTCATTACAACATTGAAATAAAAATGTAAAGCCTACAAATACTAGAAATTGTTAAATAATGGAAATAATTTAATCATATAACTAACAGTACACATTTCATTTATCAATTATAACTTATGTCGTTTTGGTTGCTTGGCTGTTTCTTATAAAGGTCCAAAAATTCTTCAAGTTTTTCGTCAGGTGTGTGATATTCTTTTTTAATATGAGCTGCATCCCAATTCAGAGGCTGCATCCTTCGAAGGTTCCTTGCCACCGTCGCCTCTGTCGCCTTTTGATTTTGGCTTGCTTAGTTGGGGACACTTAATATTTAACAATATTATTGAACTGCCTGCATTGACAACATACATGAGATTACGTACTGTTTTCTCCAGAGCGGCTATATAAATGAACTAAATTAAGAACCTTTTTATAACAAAAATTAACCAGCACTAAACTTACTTAAGCTGGACTATGACATTATTTTCTTCTAGATCTGCTGTACAGCAGAAACAAACTTTATTGCATTATTTTCCCGTTATCACTGTAAAGCTGCTTTGAAACAATCTGTATTGTAAAAAGTGCTATATAAGTAAAGGTGACTTGACTTGACTTTGACACCGCAGGTTCATTAATTAACATTAGTTAACGTCAGTAGTAAACATAAACTAATAATGAACAATACTTCTACAATATTTATTCATCTTAAAGTTCATATTAATTTCAACATTTACCAATACATTATTAAAATCAAATGTAGCCTATTTGTTCACATTAGTTAATGCACTGTGAACTAACATGAACAAACAATGAATGACTGTATTTTTATTAACTAACATTAACAAAGATTAATAAATACTGTAACAAATGTTTTGTTTATTGTTAGTTCATGTTAGTTAATACAGTAACTAATGTTAACTAATGAACTTAATAGTAAAGTGTTACCGACACACCTTCGAAGGCCACGTGTCGGATAACAAGCGCTGTTAAATGGAACGGTCTAGCCTATGGATGATTGTTCTTGTCGCCAAGCAACTGTGACACGTTTGTACTGGACTTTTTTGAAAGTTATATTAAACTGTCTGAAAACAAAACAGGGTTCACAACCTGTGTAAATAGTTCACCACGATCCATTTCTGTATATAATAAAGAGCATATAATCACATCTTAGTAAGATATATAAGTCAACATTTGAACCGCTTTAAAGTTTTTATTTTATTTTTACATTTCATAACAAAGGACGCATTTGGAGACCACATTTTTGAAGGAGCCTTCAAATTAGGACAGCTGTCGCTCAGCGGTGACGCAATCGGCCTTTGAAAGCAGCCTTTGAAGGATGCAGCCTCTGAATTCGGACGCAGCAGTAATGTCATTAAGTTGCTGTATTGCCGCCAGCCAATAGCTGCATTGCTGATTATGGTTTCTAGTATCGATATATCTGCCCTTTCCAATGATCACAAGAACACGTAGGAATCTCAGACAACTAAATCCTAATACAAAGCACATGAAAGAAATATGATTCCTAATCTTTTTATTTGTACATCTGTTAATTACATTTTGTATACATAACCCCCCCAAAAAATATAAAATAAAATAAAGAATGAAAGGTCATCTACAATCTCTTATTTGTTTAAGGATGCTACCATTTTTTCATTTATTTACAGTATACACCACCTAATATTCTGAAATAAAATCTAAAATGCAGTAAAATGAAGAAAAAAAGAGTAGGCTAATATCAAATAAAATACTACATACACATTTTCTACTAATGAAATTATTTTAAACCGTGTACGATATGATACACACTGCTCTCTAAAGATAGTTGAAGTAAATATACGATAAACCATAAGTTTTTTCCGAATGAGCACACTTTTGGACTAAAAGCCCAGAGGGATGTAAATATAATAAAACACAGAAAGACGCCTGCAGTTACAGGACAATGTAACATTTCCCGTTTCAGGACTACCAAAATAATTGCGACTTTGTACAGTTGCCAAATCTTCAAGATAACAGAGGCGGAGGTGGGTTAACAGGTTGGTGGTATTGCCTTTGCGCTCACTGTTGATCGGCAAGTCCTGCAGACTGGTGATTAAAGAGTCATTTTCGCGGAATCCCAAAAACTTCCACACTGGGAGTTAGTTTAGTTGGGATATTGAGCTACACTGGTGAGCTAAGCGGCAGTAACAGATGCGCGCTGTGTCTGCTTGTGTTTTATGACAGGTGGCAATCAGTGTTATCCCATAATTTACTCACCCTCAAGCCATCCTAGGTGTATTTGACTTTCTGCTTTCAGCCAAACATAATCTGAGTTATATTAAAAAATATCCTGGCTCTTCCAAGCTTTATAATGGGAGTGAATGGTACGCTAGAATTTGAAGGCAAAAAAGCGCATCCATCCATCATAAAAGTAATACATATGGCTCCAGGGGGTTTATAGGTTTTTGTCCATACATCCATATTTATAATCTATAATCACTGGCTTCCGGTAGCGGTCATACGCGAGTCTAGTTCCAGCGGAAGAGTGAACTCTGACCCGACGCATGACATATTGACGAACATGGAAGCGCAGAGGATAGAGCAAAACAAAACCCTGTCACAAATTAAAAGTCTAAAATGAGAGTTTTTAAAGAGAAATGTTGGAGGATTTCGATATAAGAGAAGAGGAGTTTGAGTTTGTTGCCCAGCCCTATTTGTTTAAACCGTGAGAGGCGTCTACTCTCACCTAAGCTTACACTACTATTACACATTCACAGAAACTAATACTCATTTAATGAGATATATTTAATAATGAGTACCACTGTGCATGGAAAATATGTGGAAACATCCAATCAAAAACATAATTTAAATGTCATATGTGGTCTACTTTTTGCACGGGATCTGCATTAGCAGACCCTGTGTCTGTCTTTAAGGGATCTGGTTTCTCTGGGTTCAGTGAGAAAGGCACACATGACTCTGGCTGGGGCCCTTCAGCTGACAGGTATCAGATTCAACCGCTCTTTCTTCGGCAGGAATATCAGAGGATCAAGGAGAGAGGGTGTTCGATGGGAGCAAGACGAAAGAGAGAGAGAGAAAGTGCAGGCATGAGTTTGGTGGGTGGTAATAAGGGCTCTTAAATTGAGTGAACGCATCAGACATTTTTCCATTACGTCGCTTACTCATTTGGTGTCAGACTCTAACCCCCAGCCACACAAATCTCTGCTTAAATAAAAAACCACCTCAAGATATAAGTGGTATAGTCCACAACTTAGGAGCACCTGTTGCCTGGGGAGGATTCTTTTCATGTGACATGGGAATGAGTTGGTGGGGAGGGGCTTATAGGCAGAGTTTGTGACCCCTTAGGCATGTGTTCCAAAATAGTAAGGGATCTATGAGCTAAGAAAAGCTGAACAATAGAGAGTCAGCCCAGTTAACCATTCTTGGCCAATATTGTTGGGGTTTAAACCATCAAGGTGGGCATCTGGACTCTCTTGACCCATATAATCATGTGGTGGAAACTGACCTAAAGAAGTGAATCTTTGAAATTCTCAAACCAAATGCTCAAATTAATACTTGAATTACCCATAAGCAAGGATACATGGAATGTCCTACAGTTTATCCATGATTAAACTTTACAGTGATTAGTCTCAATTCTGCACAAAATGTAGTGATCTACATCTCTCTCTCTCTCAAATTTCATGTGGGACATGCTAATGTAGCCTACACCTTGCTCTTTTTTTCCAATGACACATAAGGTCAAGACAATTTGTACAGTGACAAACCAACCTTGTAGGACTGAAGCTAATGGAAACAGCCTAGTCAGTGTAGCTACTCTTCACATAGATCTAAACCCCTCCCCTCTGGCCCAAACTTCTAAAAACATGGGGGTGGAGAGTGTGTGAGCATGTATTCTGTGCCCTCTTCTTCAAATCTCACAGAGGAAATTATAGACACTGGAGAAACACACAAGCCTTGATCCAAATTTAGGACTTTTTTTGTATAGTTCTTGTCTCTCTGTGTGTGTGTGTGTGTGTGTGTGTGTGTGTGTTTTAAAGGACAAATTAAATTTACAGATCAGTTCTTTGGAATAATACTGCTTGGAAAGGACTGTGAGACAGGACCAAAACTTTGAGTCTCGCACACTCAGAGTCATGCCGGCTGGGTTTCAACAGTTGGGAGGGGAGGTAATGACAATTACGATTATGCATATAAGATAATGTGAGCTACCATACAGTGCGATAATGATTAGTTTGGATCTTTAAAATATAAACATTTTAAACAATTTTATATTTAATTTTTATTTGATTTAAATACCTAAAATAATACATTATGAGAATGTGCCCATGTACTGATTTAATATTACACTCACACTCAGACATGAAGCCTTCCGTTGGTTTTGATAAGATTGTCATTGGATATTGCGATCCAGTGAGAGTGTGAGATAGTAATAAAGTCAACATTGCAGTTAGATGTAGTGTGTAAATGGTCACATGTTTCAAGGTCAAATCTGTGTTTTAAAATGGCTCAGAGATACTCAGTTAAAGCATTTCTGTCTCACAGTGGACCTTAAATGATAAAGTGTAACTAACACTTTAATACTTCTTTATCTTAGTGCTTGTTGATGCCATGCTTTGTGATATGCTGACAGTAATCACAACACTCTAATGCCACTATTGCCAACCTATTATGCCAGCATCTCTGATTTTAATGTTTTGTTAAAGAAGTATTCTCCTAAACTGAAAATGAAATGCTTCTGTCCAAGCGTTCAGACATACTGCCTCTCTTGACATTTGACGTTTCCGTGTATCATTACAAAACACAACATAGCCAAACCTCAACACAGATTGGTCATGCCAGGGAGAAAACACACAAAACAAGTTAGTGCAAAAATGTTAATATTATATCATATAGTTTAATTTAAACATTTTTTACATACACTCACCGGCCACTTTATTAGGTACCCCATGCTAGTAACGGGTTGGACCCCCTTTTGCCTTCAGAACTGCCTCAATTCTTCGTGGCATAGATTCAACAAGGTGCTGGAAGCATTCCTCAGGGAGTTTGGTCCATATTGACATGATGGCATCACACAGTTGCCGCAGATTTGTCGGCTGCACATCCATGATGCGAATCTCCCGTTCCACCACATCCCAAAGATGCTCTATTGGGTTGAGATCTGGTGACTGTGGAGGCCATTTTAGTACAGTGAACTCATTGTCATGTTCAAGAAACCAATTTGAAATGATTAGAGCTTTGTGACATGGTGGAAGTAGCCATCAGAGGATGGGTACATGGTGGCCATAAAGGGATGGACATGGTCAGAAACAATGCTCAGGTAGGCCGTGGCATTTAAACGATGCCCAATTGGCACTAAGGGGCCTAAAGTGTGCCAGGAAAACATCCCCCACACCATTACACCACCACCACCAGCCTGCACAGTGGTAACAAGGCATGATGGTTCCATGTTCTCATTCTGTTTACGCCAAATTCTGACTCTAACATCTGAATGTCTCAACAGAAATCGAGACTCATCAGACCAGGCAACATTTTTTCAGTCTTCAACTGTTCAATTTTGGTGAGCTCTTGCAAATTGTAGCCTCTTTTTCCTATTTGTAGTGGAGATGAGTGGTACCCGGTGGAGTCTTCTGCTGTTGTAGCCCATCCGCCTCAAGGTTGTGCGTGTTGTGGCTTCACAAATGCTTTGCTGCATACCTCGGTTGTAACGAGTGGTTATTTCAGTCACTGTTGCCCTTCTATCAGCTCGAACCAGTCTGGCCATTCTCCTCTGACCTCTAGCATCAACAAGGCATTTCCGCCCACAGAACTGCCGCTCACTGGATGTTTTTTCTTTTTCGGACCATTCTCTGTAAACCCTAGAGATGGTTGTGCGTGAAAATCCCAGTAGATTAGCAGTTTCTGAAATACTCAGACCAGCCCTTCTGGCACCAACAATCATGCCACGTTCAAAGTCACTCAAATCACCTTTCTTCCCCATACTGATGCTCGGTTTGAACTGCAGGAGATTGTCTTGACCATGTCTACATGCCTAAATGCACTGAGTTGCCGCCATGTGATTGGCTGCTTAGAAATTAAGTGTTAACGAGCAGTTGGACAGGTGTACCTAATAAAGTGGCCGGTGAGTGTAATTGTGTCATATACCATGAAAATGAATATTTGAGCAACAAATGTTTTTAATTTAAAGGTTCTCTAAGCGATCCTGGGTGACGTCACTTCTTGTTGACGTTCGAACTATTTTCAAACAAAACGGAGGCTAGCTAGACCCTCCCTCCTCCTCATCTGCACACTAACCCCCCAAACCACACCCCCAAACCCTTCTTGTCGGTCATTGGCTGGAACAGTTTGTTATGTTTCGTGGAGCGGGTCGCCGCAGTTTGTTTTTGTTGCTGTTTGTGGAGCCTGGGCTGTCTACAGAGACCGCGTTTCTTTACAGTGTGTTCAGGGGACAGGCAGCCAGCGAATAGAGAGGAGATGTTTGCTGTATGTGACAAAAAATGTTTTGGCCTAAAAAACGCGTGACATCGCTTAGAGCACCTTTAATTTATATTGAATATAATTTATTTACATTTGTATATGGTATGACGAGTTATCAGAATGCAACTAAATTAAAGTAATTAAAGTTCCCATTCAGTCAGTCACGTTCGACATTACGTCGGACTGACGTCATTTCTTGCCTGGAAGCCCAATCACCTCCAAGTGGTAACAAAACAAGCCAATGAGATTTGCATGCCAAGTCAGACCTACTCGGACATACGGGTATAAATAGGACCGGCATTACTCACTTCATTCATATTTTGCTTCGGAGCCGAGCGGCTGTGAAACAACGATCGCTCTTTCCATTCACCTGACAGCTCACGTTCCCGGGAGAATGGAAACTCCAGGCGGTCCAGTTGATTTGGAGCCAATTCGGGGATGCACAGGTAGACCTGTTTGCCTCCCAGGAGTCCACCCACTGCCAGTTGTTCTATTCCCTGAATGACGGGAACCTTAGGCACTGAGGCACTGATATGTGTTGACCCCAGTGAGCCTTCTCGGACAGACACTGTGCATGGTCAGGGTGGACGAGGAGCAGGTCTTGTTAGTTGCGCCGTACTGGCCCAACCAGACCTGGTTCCCAGAATTGATGCTCCTCGCGACAGCCCCTCCCTCCATGTGTGGTCTCTGGACGAGGCGTGGAGGACTTAAGTGTCCTACCGCCAGCGGTAGTTGACACTATCACTTCAGCTAAAACCCCCTCTACGAGGCGTGCTTATGCTTTAAAGTTGAGTTTGTTCGGCTCTGTGCTTTCCTTCCTTCAAGATGGTTTGGAGCGGAGGCTTTCCCCCTATACCTTGAAGGTGTTGCTATTGCAGCACATCATGAGCTCCTACTTGCTCTTCAGGTGAGTTCCCCACTCGGCAAACCCAGAATCGAGTTCCTACAGCATCTTTCGGCAGTCACACAGGTGTCTTACGCCAGGCCCAATACTGTGCATGGCCGGCCGGTCAGCCCTTGTACTGGGCTAGATGCCCATATGACGTGATTCCCTGTTCGGTAATCCCATATGTGGATTGTCCATGATACGGTTTTCCCCTCTGCTCTGCCCTGTCCCTAGATAGGTAGGACCTACTTCACAGATCTTCCATATGAAGTACTGCCCCACAGGTCAGTCCATATGTGAAACCTCCACACGTTACTTTCCTTCAGGCAGGGTATGGTCCCTGTAGCATTCCCCTTCTTTGGGACTGGGCACGCTTCCTCAGGTATGGAGGACTTCCCTTGGGCTTACTTGGGGCGCTGGGTAGGTTACGACATTTGTGAGAGCAGTTGCCAATAGGGGCACGTGGCAGCTTGCCAGCATCTTGTAACACAGTTCAGTGCCTATGGCGCTTTCCATAGGGACCCCATGACGTCAGTCCGACGTAACATCGAACATGACTGACTGAATGGAATCGTCTAGGTTACTGATGTAACCCCTGTTCCCTGAAGGAGGGTACGGAGACGTTACGCAAACGGAGACGTTTGGTATGTCATACCAAATCTAATGAGACCTAAAGAGCATCCAATATTTTGTGATTTTGGGGCAAACCGATCAGAAGCTATAAGCAAAAATAGTGAATGATGAAAATCATATCTCCGGACCAGTAGGTGGCGGTGTGCTGAAACGCTGCACGTTGCCTCAGGTCATGCTTGCGATGACATGTACCAAAATTTGCCTCATGCTAAAGCATTGCATTTTGATGTGCTCTTTGTTGAATTTCTTTGTGTGTTATTCTAGAACAGTTTGGTTTATCAAAAAGCTTTTGATAACTTTTTGCCAGCACGGTCTGCAGATGATCTGAGCCAACTTTGCTAGGTTGAATCGTCTTGAGCAAAGGAATCATAGAAAAAAAAATATTTTCTGTTTAGGCCTTATGATTCAAAAGTTATTAGCATAAACATGGTAACAAATTTGGACAGTTGGTGACACTATAGGTAAATGACTCCAAATTTGCTGTGCTTAAAGTTCAGACTGTCCTCTATCTGTGTGCCAAATTTCATAACATTCTTGCAAGCGGTTCTATGGGCTGCCATAGACTAAAGAGCAGAAGAAGAAAAATATTAACAGAGACAATAGGTGCCTACGCACATTCAGTGATTGGCCACTAATAATGCATATTAATGCCAGTAAGTGTTACACAATGAATACAGCATTTGTTTAGGGAAATGTGTTATACACTCCTGTACACTTATGTCAGCAGATATAAACAAGAGAGGAGTCAGCCAGACTTCTGTCAGTCAGTGAAAAGACAGGTGTGTGGCCCATTCTGCTAATGCCAGATGAACCACAAAGACATGGGAACAGACTGAACCATTTTACCTAAAACACGTGACAGACAGAACAGATCAAATCAGTATAGGGCTTAATTTTAAAGCAGTAATCCTTAATTAAATATGAAGGTATTTGTGTAATCAGATAGATATCTGGTTTTCCACCTCTCCAATGTTGAACATATTGCTGTGAAGACATTCTATGACATAATGGTTTCGTTATGTACAGGTTGAGGCAATCATACCATGTCCTTGATAGCCATGCAGGCAATAAGATATAAATTTATATCTCTCACGTAGTTATCTATAATATTTTTTAAATATGAATTTAGATTTTATCCCAATATATTAATATAGAATTGCAATATTTAACAATATAGAAAACAAATATTTAAATTTAGAGTGAAGATGACAGTAATGCTGTAATACCTTCCTTTGATGTTTGTAAATTTACTGTGATTATAAACATTGTGTGTTTTGGTTTCCTGCAGAGAATAACTGGAACCCTCGCACTGTCAGTGTTCACCGCTGTACTGGGCTCCTTTCAGTTTGGCTATAACATTGGAGTCATCAACGCTCCACAGAAGGTAATATTGCATCCATTTGAAAATCAGTTACTCATACATAGTTTATACATATTAACGCCGTATTGTTAAAACTTAAACTTGAAACGGCAGGATAATAATGATGTCCAAAGAATTACATTCATAAAGAGTGACTAATGCCGCGTTCCAGGCAACCTGTAACCCGTGTTTTTCCAACCTTATACCCGTGAAAGTGCACTGGAACGGCAGTCAAACCCGTGACTTCCCACCCGTGAACTCGTACTAGATCGCTGTACTCCCAGTAACCAGCTCTGACGTCACATAGCCCGCGAAACCATACAAAACAGCAATGGTTTGATTACATCTAGCTACCACAATTCCTTGCGCTCAGGTAGTTTGGCGTGACTGGCTTGGAACGCGAAAGTAGTGAGTCGTAGTTTGAAGTCGTGATTTACATGCTCAAAAAACTGCCTGGAACGCAGCATTAGTACAGTCCACAGCTATATCTTAGCTATATTAGGGTAGAGTGGGGGAAAATGCCCCCCTGGGGTAAAATGCCCCCCACCCGTTTTCCCCAAAATAACCACTAGAATGAATCAAGATACATTTTTACTATTGCTATGCACTACGTTGACAACGGGGATATACAAATCTCCATGGAGAAGCTGACACCAGCGACGTATTTGAAGAGAAGGGGATTACATGGAAAATGCTATAATGTTCAGATATTAGTAAACAAGTGTTTAATAGAATATTGTTCACAGTGATATCACAGTAATGTATGATAGATGAATAGTGAAGTCTGTAGTTTGAGAGCATATGTTATTTATAAGGAATATAATTATATTTTTAAAAATAAAAAATTTATAAAAAAAACATAGCTTGTGGGGTAAAACGCCCCCTATGCTGAGGGGTAAAACGCCCCCCAATGGGCATAGTTTCTCTTTATCATAATTACTATAGTAACATATTTCTGTTTATCAAAGTCTTTATTTTACACTTTAATGCAGAATAACTAGGCGATAAAATCAAAATATTTTAACAAAACATGATAAAATTACCTCAAGTGAGCATTAGCTAGCTAGCTTGGCGGATGCAATGATGGAAGGTGGTTAGGTGACCCAATGATAAAATATAGTGACTTTTAGAGCATTTATTGAATATATTTCACTTTAAATATACTAATTTATGTTTAATATTTATTTAGGGTTTTCTGTTTTTCTTGATGATAGTGGTGAACAAATACTACATCAATTATCAACCCCATATAGGCCTAGTGTAGAAATCAAAATATTAAAATGTTAGAAATTTGGCTATTTTGTACATTCCTGAAATAAATATTAATAGGTATATATACATGTTGTTGCATTACTTGCCTTTTACTTTTAGAGATTAAAAACTATGTGTATTTTGCTGTTGATCTATGAAGCAAACTGGTTGGTAAGAAAGGGGGCGTTTTACCCCACCTTGGGGGGCGTTTTACCCCACCGCTGGGGCAAAACGCCCCCTTTGTACAAAAATATTTTCAGTCAAAAAATATATATAATTATGCAGGTTGAGCAATTTTAATATTTAGTAATATTCTCCTGCCATAGTCACTCAAAACTGGGATGGCAATTCTAGTCACATTTATGTTTTGTTTCACAGTAATGTCACATTTTCCTTAAGGGGGGCGTTTTCCCCCACTCTACCCTATATTACATATTACAATATTCAGCAATTGTTATTTCAAGTGCATCTCACTCTCATTTTTTCCCCCACAAAATACAATACATAAATTATTTTTGATTTAGCTGTAAAATAAGAAAAATAATCATATTTGTTACCATGACAACTAAAGAGTGGCGGGGAAACTGAACAAAGGAGAACATGTCACTGAGAAAACCAAACTAAAATTGCAACTAAAACTGCAGTTTACTGAAACAGAATACGAAAACAAACCAAACTACAGAATAACATAAACTTGAGTACTAGAACATGACTTGAATTGAACAAACTTGACTTGACTACAAACAAACAAAGCAATATATATACAGTATATTATGTGTATATAATATACACACATATATATAATATACATATATATATATATATATATATATATATATATATATATATATACATATATGCAAAAACTAATGACTAACAAGATACACCTATAAATAATCAAGACGATAAAGGAACTACGTGACTGGGCTGTTAGGGAAATGAAGCGTGTGTGTGTGTGTGCGTGCTTACCTGGTATTCCCTACGTTATGGGGACCATATGATCCCAATGAGGAAAATAAATGAGGTATATAAATCATACTAAATTAAGTGTTTTGAAAATCTAAAAATGAAAGTTTTCTGTGATGGTAAGTTTAGGGGTAGGGTTAGAGGGATAAAATATACAGTTTGTACAGAATACAAATCATTATTTCTATGGGAAGTTCACCAGTGTGTGTGTGTGTGTGTGTGTTGAATTTCTCCCTCTGATAAATGAATCCATTAAAGTGTGGCAATAAATGCCAGTATATAATTTAATTTACTATCATGATGTAATAGAAGAATAATGTACACATATATGACTAGCAGAGTTGCATATGGCAAGTATTTTGACTGAAATTATGTGTATTCTTCATTTTACTTTTATGACTCGTAAAGTATGTTCTGGGGTTCTAACATTCCAACACACAAAGCGTTTCGCTCATGTGATTGGACAGAAAGTGAGGCTTTGTTTGTCATTGATCACGTGACCCTGTGAAACCAATACACGCCTTGGTAAGGGACTTCACTCACTGGAGATTGTGCTGCGTGCTCAATACATTCCTCGAAGCTTCAGTGTCATATCTAACATTATAGGGCCTGTACCATGATGGGTTCCATAAACTCAGGGTTACAGGGTTAGTTTCGAGTTGACAAAATACCAAACCAATCCAATCAGGCTTTGTTGGTACCATAATGTTGATCATCAACTTTCTTTTTCAAGGCTTTGACCCTGAGTTCATAAATAACCATGAAGTGCGTGCAAATGTAAGTGTGACATCAGTAGCGTACAGCCAATCACATACCTTGAAACATGCAAAACTGTGATTCACTTCTCGCAAGAGAGTCAGCGCAATTTTAATTCTCTATTCTATCGAAGATCGAAGAGATTGAAGAATATAAGGTACATAAATGCATTTGCACAGCAAGAAGAAAATATCTTGCTATATCAGTGCAAGTGAAAGTTGTGAAGTTAGTTTATACAGTTGATGATAATATACAGAGACTTGAACATGCAAGCTCATGTAGGGATTTTTAAAGCTTTATGTATTGATTCTAAAGCCTTTTTATGTTACATGTGATCTGTAAATATTTCTATACATTAAACCTAATTGTGTTATATTAATTGTTAAACTAAGACATCTAATGTGTAATGGATTCTCTAGTGAAAAATAAATATACCAAAATGTATTTGAAATAAATTTATTTTATGCTAGGTATATTACAGATACATTTACAACCATTGCAAGTATACTTTAGATAAATATCTTGCATTTAAAGATTGATATCATACAGAGATCATACTATCCTTACTAATTGTGATATTAAAACACATTTTAGGCATAATATTAAGAAATGTGCATTTTGCAATAAAGAAGTACTCCATATAAAGTTTAATTATAATATTAATATCAGTAAGTCTCAAGCGATGTCAGTAAATATATTAATTGAATTAGTAGTATACTTAGTATGAAATAAATGTACTTATTTTGGAATTGTTTTTTTCACTAGGGTTAAGAGTATAAAGATTATATAAATAATATAAAAATCAAATAATTATAATAAATAATCATTGCTAAAAGATCTGTTACTATATAGTGACCTTGAATTTGGAGCAAAAGAAACTGGGGGAGTGATTTTATCGCGTCAGGCATGTCAGTTTGCTCACAGCTGATTGGTCCAGTTTCAGTTTGCCCGGGAGCAGGTTAGCTGTGGAGTGTAAGTTACTATGGCAACGAACACTGCCAAAAGCTGAGCCACTTTCATGGTGACTGAAACCTAGGGTTTGGCACAAACTAAACTGAAACATATCTGTCTATACCTAAACTGGCTTTATGGTATAGGCCCCAGATCAAATGAGGGGAACAGGAAATCACATGACACAATAACATGAAACATGACTATGAGAAACTTCACAATAAAAACCATGAAAAGAACAACATTATTTGAGGGGAAGTCCCCTCGGTTGAAATTGTGTTAGTACGATCCATTTTGTGCTCCGTCACACATTTTTGTGTTGATTTTTCTGTTTGTTTTGGATTGTTGTCCTGATGGAAGATCCAACCACGACCCATTATAAGATTTCTAGCAGAAGCCTCAGGGTTCGATTTTAGGTCCAATTTTGTTTTTATTGTATATTAGCCCTCTTAGTGAAATAATTCGTAATTTTAATAATGTGTCCTATCACTTTTATGCTGATGATATTCAGCTGTATTGCTCTTTCAAGGAGTCAGAGTTAGGTAAATTAACCGATTTATTAGAATGCCTGTCGTGCATTAAGACCTGGTTATATAATAATTATTTGCAACTGAATACAAAAAAGACTGAAACGTTGATTATTGCTCCAGAACAAAAACTACCCCAAATTAAACAACACCTCTGTTCCTTGGACGCGTCCGTCCAGATGAGTCTAAGGAACCTGGGTGTTTTGTTCGACCAATCGATGTCTCTGGATGCTCATTCTAGACAGAGGGTCAGAAATTGTTTCTTTCATTTGAGAAATATCTCTAAACTGAGATCAATACTACCTAAAGCTACCATGGAATTGATCATTCACGCTTTTGTCTCTTCACGGCTAGATTATTGTAATTCTCTTTTTTAATAGCCAGGCTATTAACAGGAACCAACAGAACGGCACACATTACTCCCATCTTATTTAATCTCCACTGGCTTCCAGTAAAATATAGAATTGAGTTTAAAATTTTAGTCTTCATTTTTAAAGCACTACATGGACAGTCCCCCCAATATATCGCTGACATGCTGACCTCTTATTCTTCCGGCCGCACTCTTCGTTCTTCAGGTCAAAACCTCCTGATGGTCCCCAAAACACGCCTTAAAACTCGGGGAGACCGCTCATTTCATGCAGTCGCTACCAAATTGTGGAATGCCCTGCCCTCATCATTGCGTGTGGCCGATTCTGTTGATTCTTTTAAAAAAGAGCTAAAGACAGTACTATTCAGACAAGCTTTCAGTTGACTGAGCTATTATGTTTGTATGTTTTCTGTATGATGTGTCTAAATTGTTAATATTTGTTAAACTTGCTATGTAAAGCACTTTGTGATTTTATCTGTGATAGGTGCTATATAAATAAAGTTTACTTACTTACTAGGTTTTGATTTTCTATCTGTTGATATTTGTTGATGTTTGATAGAATCCACAATGCCATGTATCTGAACAAGATGTCCAGGACCTCCTGCAGAAAAAGCTCTTTTTTTTAATTTCATCTGACCACAGAACCCTGTGCCGTTTGAAGTTCCAGTCGTCTCTGACAACTGAATTTGCTGGAGTTTGTTTTTGGATGAGCGAGGAGGATTTTTCTTGAAATTCTCCATCTGTGATCCTGGCCAGTCAAACTCTCCTCCTCACCGTGCATTAAGACAATATTAGACACACGTCCTCTTCCTGGCAGATTCGTAACATCTTTAGTTGATTGGAACTTCTTAATTATTGCCCTGATGGTCAAAATGGAGATTTTCAATTCTTTAGCTTTTTTTTTACAGCCACTTTCTATTTTGTGATGCTCAACAATCTTTTGATGCACATCAGAACTAGACTCTGTGGTTTTACTCATTGTGATGGATGATTAAGGGAATTTGGCCTTTGTGTTTCCTCATATTTAAACTCCTGTGAAACAAGAAACAACCCCCCCCCCCCACTACTTTCAATTATTTTACTTCAATGAAAGGTTCGATTTTTGCCATTTTCTTAATGAAAGATCAAAAGGATAAACAATGCAGATTTATTTTTTATACCCATTTTTGATCATATTTACCATGTGTGCCATTAATTCTGACCACAACTGTATCTATTAAGAAAGATATGTGTCATCAGGGTGAAAAGGGATGCACATACAAAACATAAAATGCTTTAACATCGAAATTTTAATATGAAATGGGACTATTTTCACTCTTGAAGAAGAGCATAGATTTTTTTTCCTGAGAGTACTAATGTCTCATCATGTCATTCTCCTCTTGTCTTCTCTCTTTTCTTCATGCCTCTGACTTCAGATCATTGAGCAGGACTATAACTCAACATGGACGGAAAGGTACTCAGAACCAATCCCTCCACAAACACTGACATCTCTGTGGTCACTCTCTGTGGCCATCTTCTCCATTGGGGGCATGGTGTCCTCCTTCTCCGTGGGAATCATCTCAGAGTTTTTTGGCAGGTAAGTCAGCTCTATATCTGTATTATCCTTATATTATATATATATAATAACTCAATATAACAAATAATGTTTGGACTAAAGAATAAAATCTACAAAAACACACTCATTACTTAAATATTGTGGACTGCAGCATTACAGTAATTACAAATAAAAATGTCACCATAAGTCAATACATAAATATTTCAATTTGTGCTAATGTCTGATAAATTCAAATAAATAGTAGTAGTATTTTTACCAAGGATAGTTTTGAGAATGATTTGAGAATTTGAGTGTTGAAATATCCTGTTCACATAGCAGCTTACAATAGCGTCTCATATATTGTCTATATGAACGTGTAACGGGATCTATCAACTGTAATAAGTAATAAGTAAATAAAACTAAATTCTTATCACATTTAAAACAAAAGTTGAGGCGCAAGTTCATGAGTCACACGCGGACCACAAAACTCACAGAGACAGCTCTTGTGGAAGACAGTGACTGGATCTAAAACATTCAGATGACACGCCGATTATATCCACACCTTTGTAAATTACCGAACCCACGTTCAGCAAAGAGTGGCTCTCTCGCTCTATATGAAAACTAGTTGCCCAGTCCGGTTCCGTTCACACAGGGCTTTCCAGAACATGCGGTTGTGAGTCTTGAAAATGTATGGGTGTGAGTTATGTTAGTAGAATGCTGTTGTCACCATTGTAAACACCGCAGAAAAGAAAGAGGGAGTAAAGAAACCAGAAGCCTGAGCCAATGCGAAGCTGGAATAGTTTAAAATCCCCCTATAAGTCAATAATTTTATCCCTTAAAACACATATTTGATCACCAAAATGACATATTTAAATGATTTTTCCTGTGAAAAAAAATCATGCTTTAAAATACCCTTGCCTACACCCTTGCTTCATTTAGTATACGCGGATCCATGAATGTGCTAATTATGCTAATTAACTCATTAACGCCAGCTCAGAGATTTATAAGTCAACTTACTGACGTAAACGCTGCACAATGTTGCTTGACAATGTCCTTTTGCTTGACTATGTATCAAACAGCTAATAATGTTTTGCTACTGTTACACAAACCATGTTCCCGTTCGCATCTCAGAGTCAGGCAGCTGCTTTCTAAAAATCATCAGAAACATAAGTGGAGAAAGGCATATAGTTCATCATAACATCCTAATATACATCATACACCTGCTATATTGCTAAATCTACCCGATTTTTCATAACAGAAAAATATACCAGCTAGTTCGCTGTTAATGATATGCTAAAGTCCGCCGGCACATTGGCGTGAATGGTTAAAAGGTAGTTTGTGACGTCAGAAACACAAGCGATTTCAAACCGCGTTTTGGTTCACCGCAGTTTTAAAGAGAAAATACTCAGCAATGGTGCAGATGACTTATGAATTTGCACATGGTTTGTCTTAAAGCACATTTAAAACACCACATAAACACACAAACAATATTAAAAACTTGATTTTCACCACAGGGGGACTTTTAGAAAGGACTGGTCCAAGTTTATTTGAGTTCTTGTTTAAGTACTCTTACCAGGGGCATCACTAGGATTTTCATTTTAGGGGGGCTAAGCCCCCAATATGATTTTTTTTTAAAAAAAAATAAAAAAATGTAACACTTTAGTTTAGGATCTAAAGATCACTATTAACCATTTTCATTACGATGCAAAGGCACGGTTTTATAATAACTGTGGTCCCTAATGTGAGGTAGGGCAAATAAGGGGGTTCGGGGTCTCCCCGAGAAAATATTGATTTCTCTGATCTACATATGTGCATTTTAAGACATTCTGAAGGCCAAAAAACTTGGATAGTGGGCAGCTGATTATTTTTCTCTCCTCATCAGCATCACACTCTTTTTCTCTTTGTTTTTATCTTGCCCTGTCTCTTCCCCTCCTAAAGCTGAGCTTTGACTGATATAGGCTTTTCATTTTTGTCTGTCAGTGAAGAAAGTAAACATAGGGTCAATTGATAGGTTGATTTTGCCTATGAATCATTTTCTCAGACGCGTTTATTTACAGAAAGCTACTAAAGGTAATTAAGTTTATTAAATGCATTCACAATATGTAGGCTACACATTTATTATTGATCTTATGCCTAATACAGGGCCGTAGACAGGGCTTTATAATCACAGAGGTCCTAAATTTGAGCTTGGTAGGGGGTTCAAATTTTTTATTTCTCTGATGTGCATTTCAAGACGTTTGAAGACCAAAAAAGGATAAGAAATAGCTTTAAAACCATGTCAGTGGGCAGTAGATTATTTGTCAATGCCTGCTCTCTTCTCATCTCCATCACTCTTTCTTTTTTTCTCAGTCTCTTCGTCCCTTTCTCTTCCCCTCCTAAAGCTGAGCTTTTTTCATTTACTAAAGGCTACAATTTGTATTATATCCTCAATATGTACACATTCATTATTAATCTTGTGCCTAACATGATGAAAACGGCTTTGTTAATGTTTCTTGTAAACTAATTATTACATTACATGAGTCACGTTACAGCCTATTTTCAGTTAAAAATGGCGAAATTAGACAAAACTATATTAGTTTGCCTGATTATTTTTTGTCATTCGTTTAACATTTATGACCTAAAAAAAGTAAAATATGAAATGTTAAGTTTAGCTACTTACATCTTATCTCGCACTTGACCGTACGCGTCGAGTCACACTGTTAAAATTCGCGCTCAGCAGCGTCTGTGAACATAAAGCCTGCCTACTTTGATTTGATTGGTCATCTCAAATATTCTGACATTGACGAGCAGTGACAGACAAATGAGGCTCAGATGAACACACACATGAACACACACACCCTGTCCTCTGTTTCTGACGTGCTCTCTGTCGGCGCCGCTGTGGATTGAAGATGAAGAACGCGCTGAATCTGATTATAACAAGACTGAAGCGAACACGAATTTGTGTAGCCTACATTAATCTCACATTTTTAGGGGGGCTAGGCAGAAGTTTAGGGGGGCTGAAGCCCCCCTAAAAAGGGCCTAGTGACGCCCCTGACTCTTACTAAAAAGCAACCTTGTTGAAGGGCACAGTTGTGATACGAGCATTCCGATCTCAAGTTACATGTTACAACAGCTGTCTTGGTGATGGTGATTTTGACTGGGGTGCATGTGGCACACCTGTTCTACAATGTAATAGAGAATATAATGTCAAGTCAAGTCATCCTCATTTATATAGCCTAGCGCTTTTAACAATGTAGATTGTTTCAAAGCAGCTTTACAGAGATACACTTGATATAATTTAAGGTAACAGAGATTGGTTTGGTTTTATAGCGGTTCCTGAATAATGTTATTTTCCAGCTAAAGTTAGGTTTGATTGATTCACTTCCGTTGAAATGATAATTTGTTATTAAATTAGGGGCCGCTAAGCTACTTGTCTTGCCTATAAGTTTTGATACAGAATTTTATTTTATTCTACAACTTCGGGGTTGGTACGTGAACCCTAATTTCCACAACGCTTTATCTGTAGAGTGGAATAGGGATCCTCCATAGGGAGAGGCTAGTTGGCACTTCAGCACTGCGTTGTCATCTAGGTCCAGGCGAAGGTCCTTCGTCAGATCTGGAAACGGCCTGGATCCGGCAGGCTGCGGGAATACCTCAGGATAAACAAAGACACTAAAATTAGCGTAGATGCCATTCTTCTTATGATGTAACGAGTATCAGGATTTAAGGGAAGTGTTCCCAGTTCCGGCTGACCTAACCTCTTTAACCTCCGGCTGCAAGCCTAACATTGAATTATAGAAGTCGATAATGTATTGTCAGCAGAAGGAGTGTGATAAAAAATGTGAATCAATATGTGGAGAAAAATAGTGGGATTTCTGTTCTGTTTTAGGAAATAACTTAGAAATGTCAAAATCTAAATGTCTCAGTTGTATTACATAAAAATATTATTTTATGTTCCTTGTTTATTATGCTAGGAGGAAAGCAATGCTTATCAATAATGTCCTTGCATTTATTGGTGGAGGCCTGATGGGGATGTCCAAGATCAGCCGGTCATTTGAAATGATGATTTTGGGACGCTTTACCATTGGGACATATTGTGGTAAGTTTTACTCTTTTTCTTACACCTTGCTAAGAAGGTATCTAAGGTATATGAACTAAAAGTACATTAAAACAGTTTATTTTCATTACAGTAGGCTAAATGTTTCATCTTAAAGGGTCATGAAACCCCAAAATAATTTTTTTGAGATGTGAACAGATATGTACAGACTGCACATCGTTGAAAACACTAAAGGTACTCATTAAGTTTATTCAGTGAAAATTGGTTATTTTTGCATTTCAAATAGTCTTGCAGCAGCTGAAATTATTAATTTGACTGAATTTCTGTGTAATTCAGTAAACAATAAATTACAATGAACTCACCCCATAATATAAGATGGTGAGCACCGTGTATTATTAAACTCACTCAAACTTATTAATGATTACCAGTCTCCCTGACTGGTAATCATTAATAACACTGGATGGGTTAAGTCAATCCCTTAATACTTAACATTATCAATAAATAACAATAATTGTACTTGTAAGAAATCCAATTCAAGATATCTCTAAAGATGTTTTGACTAGTCTAATTGCTGCGTTCATGCCATGTCGTAATTACGGTAAGTAAAGCTTTGTATATGATAAGCCGTTTTAGCATTAAATGCTCCTGGCTCTACTAGTCGTCGTAATTAAGTTTTGATTAGTCAAAATTCCAATTCCAGATATCTATTTTGTAATTTTGACTCGTCATAATTGGAATTAAGATATCTACGATGTGATTATGATGACGTCATAGATATCTTTAATTGATGCGTAACATACGCACAGACAGGGCCAAAAATCAACTCGCCAAATGCCAGTAAAAATCAGTGTTGGCGTATATATGAAACGGTGTCAATCTTTTGTCGGTGCCAAAGTTGAAGGTAATATTTTTATTAATTCTAGAAATGCAATGTTGTAAAAACATGAACTTGAAAAAAACGTGAACGACGCTTGGGACAGTTGACAGGCCAGCGCTACATCGTCACGAAAGTTTAAGCCTTGCTAATTGAAATATTCAAGTGCAAGAAGTTGTGAAAGGGAACTCAATTTGTTAGAAACTGTGTGGAAAGTTTTCTGTGCGCAAACATCCGAAGCGCGCCCAGAAATCCACATCTCATACAGCGTGAAAAATCACTCACTGATCTTGACTGAAAAAACTTTTGTAACTTTAATAAGGATTAATATATGATTAATTAATACAGTGAAGACTATGCAGTCATTTATTTTATTACATTCTGCACCTGAAAATCATGAATTTTGTCATAACAGCCCAAAGTCTCATAACTGGTAAAAAATATTTATGGCCAGAAAATGTTCTTAAGTCACCAGCCATTGGCAGGTGTGGCAAAAAGTTAGTTTTTGGCCCTGCGCACAGGTAATTAGAGATATCTCTAATTCTATTTCTACTAGTCAAAATTATATTTTAAGATATCTGCATTGTACCTAGTCGGATCTGTTTTTGTGTGCCATGAAACTGAATTTACTCAGCTCCTCCCCATTTTAATTGTATCACGTTTCAGATATATAAAGTAATTTTGTTAATTCTAGATATTAAAATTCTTCCCGCTCACAAAGCTAAATGCATATATCTCCAAAGAAAGGTCTTCCTTGTTAAAAAACTAATTGAGATATCCATAATTAAATTGCAGATATCTTTAATTGAGATTTGACTAGGAAAAAATCCAATTCAAGATATCTACAATTGTAATTTGACTAGTGTTGTAATGTCAGTCTGTGTTCCCCTGTCATTTCTTGTTTTAGCAGTTCCCCATTATGTCTATTAGTCTTCCCAGGTGTCCCCGGTTAACCACGCCCCCTTGTTATCTTGTTCAGCTCGTTTGCCCTTGTATTTAAGCCCTGTGTTTCAGTCCAGTCTTTGTGAGTTCTAGTATTGTTACTGTTAATGTTGGATGCCCTGTTCCTGTTCTGAGTCTGAGTCTGAGTCTTTGTGAAGTTTTCAGTTTATTTAATAAAGTGTACTGCATGTGGATCCTGCTTTCTCCCTGCTTCAACCACCATCGTAACAACTAGAAATACATTACTTTCTATTTTCAATTGTCAGTATTTTGGATATATTTAAAGATGATGAATTACATATATATTAAATTTGAATTATGACAAGTCAAACACCAGTTAGAGATATTTCAAATTATAATTATTACTAGTGGTAATTCAATAAGAGATATCTCTAATTTAATTATTTCTAGTGAAATTGTCATTTGAGATATATTTAATTAGAATTATGCCTTATACAAAATCAATTTAGATATCTTTAATTACAATTTCTTCTAGTAAAAACTTTAAAACTCTAGATATCAGAAAATATTTTTCAATGGAAGTCAATTGGAGAATATGACTAGTCAAAATAGCACTGTAGAAATCTCGAATACATTTTATGACTAGTCTTAATCACATTGTAGATATCTTAAATCCAATTAACAACAAGTCAAAATTGCAGCATAGATATCTGGAATTGGAATTTTGACTAGTCAAAACTAAATTACAACTAGGGGTATTTTAAGGGTTAGTTCACCCAAAAAATTAAACGTTTACTCACCCTCGAGCTAGCCATCCTAGGTGAAAATGACTCCATTTTCTTTTAGCCAAACACAATCTGAGTTATATTTAAAAATATCCTGGCTCTTCCAAGCTTTAAAATGGGAGTGAATGGTACCCTATAGATATTGATGCCCAAAAAAGAACATCCATCCATCATAAAAGTACTCCATACAGCTCCAGGGCAGTCAGTTCTTAACCTTTTTTACTCCAAGGCCCCCCTCCTCTTTGAATCAATACTGCAAACATACTTTGCAAAAATATCACTGCACACATTCTTTACAACTTAAAAATACTTACTTTGCTCAGTCATACAATAATTAAACAAATAAGCACAAATCAACCTGCCATAACAAACAAGACCACTATACAGAATTATTAAACACACCAAAAATACAAATTAAAAATAAAAACATTCTGAATGTGTGGAAACTCACCAATCTGAAGGCAGGTCGATGTCATCAGTGGACAGTTCCTCTGTCAGAACAAGCAAGTGCCTATGTTTGGAGCGTCAGATGCCCACGGATCCTCACAAACTTCTCCAAAACACGCTTCTTCGGCGAGCATAAAACACTTACAGACAGTACATTCATTTTGACAACTATGTGAATATATTGACCTGTGTTAATGTAGAAATACATCGTTATAGCGATAAGTGAGCCGAGAGTGCACATACACGTTTTTTTTCTACATCAATATCTGACTCGCGCATTCCCAATGTTCAACTCCTGTATGTCACTGTAATCGTCTTTACCTTCATTTCAATCGTCATCCATCAAAACTTTATTAGCGACACTGGTTTCTTTATCCAACTGAGAAATGTTGTAATTATAGACCTATCAGTATTCTTCCAGCTTTGTCTAAAGTTTTAGAGAAGATTGTTTCAGAACAACTCATGCACCACCTTGAGACAAACCAATATCTGAGTCCTCCACAATTTGGATTCAGGAACAACCATTCCACAGAATCTGCAATCTGTCTATTAACTGAAAATATCAAACAATCACTTGACCAGGGAAATGTAGCTGGTGCTGTATTCCTAGATTTAAAAAAAGCATTCGATACAGTAAATCACAACATATTAATTTCAAAATTAGCCAAGTTCATTTATCCAAAAAATCATTGTCCTGGTTTGAATCATATCTAAAGGGCCGTGAACAGTGTGTTATGATTAATAGTGTGAGATCCACTTTTCTTAAAATTAAAACAGGCATTCCTCAGGGCACGGTCTTGGGACCCATACTCTTCAGTTTATATATTAATGACTTGCCGGATGTAGTATGTCCAGATATAGGTCTACTGATGTATGCAGATGACACAGTGGTGTATGCATCTGCTGATACCTGTATTTCTGTGGCTGACAAACTTAATGCTAATTTAGAAAGAATATCATCTTGGCTGGCCTCATCTCGTTTAACTTTAAATATCAAAAAAACAAACTCTGTCTGCTTTTCTTTTCAAAAACTACCCCCAACACAACTCTTGAACATAAAAATTAATGGTGAAATTATTGAACAAGTACCTGAAGTGAAGTATCTCGGAATAAATATAGATTATCAGTTGAATTTTAAAAGTCATATCAAGAAAATTTGTAAAACCATTAGGGCCAATTTGAGCTGTTTTATGTTGATAAGAAACTGTCTGACTCTTGACTGTGCTTTTACTTTTTTTTATTCTATGATTCTTTCACATATATCTTATGGCTTAACCACATGGTCTCAAGCTCATCAGTCATCAGTCAAAACTATAGAGTGTCTTTACAACAGAGCCTTGAAAGTTTTGGATAAGAAGAGAATAAGGTACCATCACTGCCAAATTCAAAGTAAATATAAGATTTTAAGTTTTGTTAATTGTATTTCTCTGCATCTGGTTAAACTGGTCTTCAAATGTTTAAATGATGCTGCTCCACTACCGCTTTGCAAAATAATAACAAGACAGCAAAGTACTAGACCGACCAGATCTGCTTTTAAAGTTAAAGGCAGGGTAGGTAAAAATCCCCAAAAACACTTTTTTACCAAATTTGTTTAAACTGTCTTTATATATCAATGCATAATTAAAATGTAAGTAATCTGGAAAAGAAATTATAAAAATCGAGTGTCTGTAGTCCTCTCAGGACTGCAATAAACACAGCTCATTATTCCATTCGGGGCGAAAGAAAATATTGGCTGGGGCGACTGTCACTCTCCCTCGCTACCATGGATACCACCTCTGCTGATACAGGAGCAGCCCAAATGCGCGCACCCGTTTGAAGAGGCACGGAAGCTAGTAATAACAATTACGGCAGACAAAGAACAGTCAAAATTCTCAGTACCTGCATATACAGGCAGCAAAGTCAAACAAGCTAAAAAAAGGAAGACAGTATTTGAAAAGGCTATGAACAAAAATTCTTTGGATAAATCAAGAAATCATACGAGAGTCAATATCGGCGTGGCTTTCCAGCGGTGGCGACAACTGAGGGATCTCAAGGGGCTGAAAATCGCGCGTTCATGTGTTTTGGGGGCGTGGCTTTGGAAGGAGCCGAGAAGGGAGGGGGTGGGAGTTAATGGAATAATGAGCTGTGTTTATTGCAGTCCTGAGAGGACTACAGACACTCGATTTTTATAATTTCTTTTCCAGATTACTTACATTTTAATTATGCATTGATATATAAAGACAGTTTAAACAAATTTGGAAAAAAGTATTTTTGGGGATTTTTACCTACCCTGCCTTTAACTGTAACATCCCTTTCTGTAGAACATCATTTGCTCAGGCTGCTGTTTCAGTGAAAGGGGCAAAATTATGGAATTCTCTGCCAGATCATCTGAAATGTATCCCGACATTAGACATCTTCAAAAAACAAAACAAATTGTGGTTAATTCAGGAACAGTGTTGTTCTCATATTTAGTCTTTTTGACTGCCCTTTCTGCATACTATTTTTTTTTTTTTAATCCTACTTTATTATTTTCCATTGTACTACATTTTTATCTTTGTATTACATTTAACCAAAAAAGCTCTTCTAGGGACAAGTGTTGTAAATTAGCTATAGCTACATATAGCTACACAAAACATTATGATACATGCATCAGATTACTGTCAAAGTGCATCTATGTTATTTGTATCTGTCCCTATCTAAATAAACTTAAATAATAAAATGTAGTTCATGAAGCGGTTGGGTGTTGGGTGTCACACAATCTTTATTTCACACAGCGCGATGAGAAATGGCTTGGGCTGCTCAGAAACAATCACAGAATACGTACGTGAGAGGTGGTGCTTTGTTATTTTTGTATGTAAGGTATTAATAATAAAATGAATTAATTATATTATATTTAAATACATTTAAAGTTATCTCGCGGCCCCCCTGGAGGATCACTGAGGCCCCCTAGTTGGCCGCGGTCCACCCCTTTTTAACTGTTGCTCCAGGGGGTTAAAAAAGGCTTTCTGAAGCAAAGTAATGCGTTTTTTTGTAAGAAAAATATCCACATTTATAACTTTATAAACTATGATCACTGGCTTCCGGTAACGGCCGTATGCGAGCCTAGTTCCGGCTGAAGAGTGACCTCTGACCCCCTAAGCAAACGTACACACTTTTCCTTGTGTCAGAGAGTTGGAGTACTGCAGGTATATTTGGAAATCTAAGCAATTCTTGCCGCTCGCCATTCTTAAGTAAAGGATTTGGACGTTTTTTGACTGGTACTCTTTTAAATGTTATTACCTAGGTGGCGTTTAAAAGGTGGAGATCTGAAACCATTCAGCTCTGCACAATTTCAAAAACATATGCGATTTACAGATTTTACATCTGAAAGAGAGGTGTACCTGCGTTTTTTGGCCGTTCGTTCTCTGAATCACACGTACACACATTTGAGAAATGACCGCAATATCAAATATCAAATTTTTCTTCATAAGGGTTGGCATCAGGATTGGTGCCAATGTATGTGGGTGAGATTGCCCCTACCAGTCTAAGAGGAGCTCTGGGCACCCTGCACCAGCTGGCCATCGTCACAGGCATTCTTATCGCCCAGGTACAGTAAACTTAAGTTCTTAAGTTCAATCATTCTGTTTTTTCCCCTTGATATTAATTTTCAATTTTCTTTTGAGCTCATAACTACTGTGACTGGTCTCCAGTCCTTTATTATTTCATTTTCAATATTTTTTATTTTTCACTCATTTCTCATTATCAATGTCATGATCTTCTCTTCAGATCTTAGGGCTGGAGTCTCTGTTGGGCAATGAGCAGCTGTGGCCGGTTTTGCTGGGTGTTACAGTTCTACCTACAATCCTGCAGATGACGCTGTTGCCTTTCTGTCCGGAGAGCCCGCGCTTCCTCTATATCATCCGCTGCCAAGAGCACCATGCAAAAAGCGGTGAGGAGTCATGGGTCATTTCTACAGTTTGGTGCATTAATGTCCCCATAAAACAATACTGCATATTTTACATAAAATGTTAATCAACTTTCATACCATATGGTTTTTCCTGCATAAATGTACCCCAATTAATAAATATGAATACCAAACAAACTTTATTATAATTTAAGAATTTTTAAATGGTAAACTAAATACACTCTAACCAATGAGCACTTCAGCTTATTTCCTCTCTTCTTCAGCTTTGCGGCGTCTGACTGGCCGTCTGGAGGTCAGTGATGACTTGGCTGAGATGAAGGAGGAAAAGAGGAGGATGGACATGGAGAGGAAAGTGTCCATTCCTGAGCTCTTCCGCTCTCCTCTGTACCGGCAGCCCATTATCATCTCTATCATGCTGCAGCTCTCTCAGCAGCTGTCAGGAGTTAATGCTGTGAGTGCTGCAGTTGTCAAGTCACTTTATTTATAGCACTTTTTACTATACAAATTGTTTCAAAGCAGCTTTACAGTGATAACAGGAAAATAATGCTACAAAGTTTCTTTCTGCTGTACAGCAAATCTAGAAGAAAATAGTGTCATAGTAGGCTACCTTTGCCCCATTACCTGAATTATTTTTTTTAAATTACTTAATGTAAATGTAACTGACCCTTCGTAATATGGTGGCGCAAAAAAATAAAGTGTTGAGCTAAACGATTGATGTTTAAATGTAATCATTTATCACCATTAAGGGAAAAGAAGACTTTTAATACATTTTCATTTATGGCAGTAAAGATGTTTGTTTTTTTTAGAACAGTAAACCGAAACAAACTGAATTTGTGTGCGAGATGTTTTTGAACCAATTCTCACAATTGCTCTTGCATTCCACTGCTCAGATCTTCTATTATTCTACTGACATCTTCAAGAAGGCTGGGGTGGAGAGTCCGGTTTATGCCACCATAGGTGCTGGAGTTGTCAATTGTGCTTTCACTATAGTCTCGGTATGTTATAATTTGTTTTTTAATAATTAATATATACTATTAAATTTAAAAAAAATCAAACAATATGAACCACATTATTAGCATAAACCAAGCCAAAGTACAAATACATGTTTATCATGTGATGCCGATTACTGACGTCGCTCATTGTCTATTGCTCACTTGTTCAATCTACAGGTCTTCCTGGTCGAGCGGATGGGTCGCCGGACACTCCACATGCTTGGACTTGCTGGAATGTGTATCTGTGCCATCATCATGACAATTGCCCTCACATTACTGGTCAGCCCAAAATACTTATCAGGAAAAGGATGGCAAAATATATGGCAAATATATATTTTTTTAACTTCGTAGATTTCCCTTTTAACTATTTGCATAAAAATAGTTTAAAAATGGAAAAAGTACTCTTAATTTAGAGAAAATCACTTGACAAAGTCAGAAGGCTGGTTGTAAAATGCTCAAATACATTTGTTTAGCATTTTTCCTTGTCAGTGAATCCTATTAAAATTATCATCACTTTTTAATGTCGGGTCCCAACTTGAATCTTTAAAATGTGGAAAATGACAAAGTATGAACTGTTGTTTTGTAACATATAGACAGATAAGAAGGTATAACTGTAAAAAACAACTCTCTGCTTTAGCAAAGGTGATGGATCATTAACTATTTTTTTCTTTGTTCATTGACAGGAGACTGTGCCATCAATGAGCTACATTAGCATGATGGCCATTTTTGGTTTTGTGGCCTTCTTTGAGGTAGGGCCAGGTCCGATCCCTTGGTTCTTTGTGGCTGAACTCTTCTCGCAAGGTCCCAGACCAGCAGCCATGGCAGTAGCTGGCTGCTCCAACTGGACTGCCAACTTCATCATTGGCATGGGCTTCCCGTATGTTGCTGTAAGTGCAGAGGAAACATTGTTTTATTCTGGATTTCAATATTCCAATATATCAAATGTGTCTTAAATCTATCAAACTCAATCTCTCCTTACCACAGAACCTATGTGGTCCATACGTTTTCCTGATCTTCGCTGTGCTCCTTCTTTTCTTTCTGGTCTTCACATTCTTCCGAGTTCCTGAGACACGAGGCAAGACTTTTGACCAAATCTCAGCCACCTTCCATGGTCATCCACAAAACATGATGGACATGGACCTAGACATGGATCAAGGGAAACACAGTACAGAGCTAGACTATCTAGGATCTGATGGGACAGAGAACTGAAGCCTGAGAACGAGAGAGATTGTGGATGGGGGCCAGAATCACCACAATTTACCATTCTTTGTGGCTTGGAGAGGAAAATGCATACCAAAAAGACATTACTCAGAAGAGACTATGTGGTCTTTGGAAATTAAGTATTATAAAGAAGGATGTTGGACTTAGGGAGAAAGTGCAATGTTGTATGAAAAGGAGCAAGACTTGAGATTTGGAACTCTGCACTTTAACTGCACAAAGGTTTCCATACACCACAAAGCCAGCTATGCTTTTGCATACAACTAGTAGCTCATAGACTGTTCTTTTCATTTTAGTGTTATATTAGGATAATGGACCCTTTTCACATTTCCGGGGTTTTGAGAAGCGGAAGTCTTCATAGTTGGGTAAACTTGTATATCAGTGAATGGGAGACAACAGCAAATATAATTTTGTATTTCTATCTGCTCTAATAGCAAAGGCAAAAACATCTGTGACAGCATTTTCATAACTTTC
Source organism: Rhinichthys klamathensis goyatoka (assembly GCF_029890125.1). Taxonomy (NCBI): domain Eukaryota; kingdom Metazoa; phylum Chordata; class Actinopteri; order Cypriniformes; family Leuciscidae; genus Rhinichthys; species Rhinichthys klamathensis. The sequence goes on along the minus strand of NW_026607121.1, from coordinate 610,860 downwards.
CAAAAGAGGGAAAAATATACAGAGATTGATTACAGCAGTCAGAAGAGAATAAGATGTGAAAATAGCTGCCACTCCCTCGCAGCAGCGTTGATTATTTTTTTGTCATTTACTGTCAACCAAGATAATATAACAGAAAGTATAGCATTATGTGTATTCAATAAAATAATCTTTACTAGATTTGCGATGTTGATAACTGCAGAAACGCATCATTACAGTCTGTGAAAAGGGTCCTTGAAACATTCTAATACTGATTAGTAACAAACTGTCAAATACTTTCAAAGTTTTTGCATAAAGCAAAAATTTTACCAGTAGATATTTAATGCTTTTATCATACATTATCCTCAACACACATTAGAGAAACTAGTTATGTCAAACCTTCAATATTTTAATGACAGAATCAAACATCAAAACATGCACATTTTGTAATTTCAGACATGTATAACTTCATAGGAAGTATATAGGAAATTGTTTGTGCTTAATATATAGAGAACACTTCTTATTCACTATATTATATATAAAAAAAAAGTTTCACTGAGAAATTAAATGTAAGATGTGTGCCGTTTGATGAGTGAAAAAAAGCTGACCTATATTCCTTATATGTTCACTTATATTGTTACTATATGCCACATTCTGAGGTGTAATTAACTTATTTATATGATGGAATAAAACATGTTTTTGTTCTGACAAACCAACTGTACATTTACAAGCACAGGAAGTGTGACCAGCTTTTCAACAAGGTTTGGCCCAACAGAACATGGATAAATGGATTAAGTAAGCTTGTGTCTGTCAAGTATGACCTACTCAAAAAAAAAAAAAAAGAAAAAAAAAGAAGAGTCAGGAGGAAAGTCAGCAAATAATTTATTTACTTTACTGGCATTGCACAAAATCCCCACCAAAGTAAAGTACATACCAAAATAAAAGAAAAAGGGACAATTTTTAAACCAAATTGAATTTTGATTGGATGCATGTTTTCCCCTTTTATCAAGTTACAAGTAAGAGAAGAGTCTGTGCTCATCACACTGGATGGCATTTCCTCTCTTTGATGAACTTAAAGTAGCCGAACTGGTCACATTTTCTCTACTGCTCATCACCCATAGTACAGAACAAAACTATTAAGGGGAAATATAATGGGCTTTTAGAGCAGGTTTTTTTTTTTTGCTATTTACTTTTAAATGGCCAAGTATGCATCAACCCAACCCTCCCTTCCCCACCAGCTCCTGCCTTTCCATCCATCCCTCTTTCGCTCTCCCTGACAGATGAAGGGTCCAGACCACAAGCAGTGGATCAGTTTGGGGGAGGGACAATGACGTAGAAGCGAGGGGCAAGATGTTTGACGAGACAGGCGAGGTTCAACCCCACAAACTAACCCATCTTGGAACCTATGCAGTGACACAAGAACAACAAAATGTGAGGCCTGAAAGAAAAACCCTAACCCAAGGGCAACAAAGGACAGTGGAAGATAACAGTTATAGTAAACATTCAGACATATGCTGAACTTGCATATAAAACGGTGCAAAGCTAAAATTAAACGAATGTGTACGAATTCTTAAGCGTTTATCGCAACATTTCATCTCTTTCTCATCAAACAACTAGACTAACGAATGGCTTTACACAAACCGTACTTCACCTAGACAGGGATTTCTTCTGTCACTGTATAGACCAGGTCATGGTTCAAGCATGCCAGAGAAATAGGCTATTATAGGCGTTTATTTCAGAAATATGAACGTACCTTGCATCTGCCTCCATACATTAACCATTAGCCTACTACTTTGGCACACCACCCCTTTTATTTAACTGACCAACTGTCAAAAACCATGTAGTTAAGCTGCACAATGCACTGGACAGCACGGAGTAGTGTTGTGAATGCACAACAGTTCTGACTTTGGTAGTGGAAACGCTTTTGAAGCTTAGATGGCAGAGAAAATAAAACGCAAGTTTTCTGTGACATCAATTGATCATCAATATTAATAAAAATCTCAGCTAAAACAAAAAGCTGTGACTGCTGCATATTTACATTTAAATCAATATTGGTTTGCACTTCACTACAATGTAGGTGCATTTACCTGCTTAGTTCAATTAAGTTAGGGGGGTAAATAAACTGAACTAGGACAATACTCACCTTGAATCTGTTCCAAAGCCTAATTACCTTCTTGAAGAAATAAAAATGTGCTGCTTACGCTTGCCCATTTAAAAATGGCAGAGAACGGTGACTTTCATTAACTTTTACAGATGCAAACGTGTCAAAATAATCTGATGCAAGTCGTGTTCTAAAGGTAGTGTTTGGTGAGAAACAAACCGAAAATGTAAACAAGCGAAAATCATAGCGTTGCAATCCTGTGTACATCTATGCGAGTGCACAGCAGTTTGTGCATTCTGTTGTGCTCTGGTTGTCAGACAGTCAGAATAACAGTGAGAACAATAACTTGCATGAACGTCAGGACAAATAATGTAGGCCTATAATATACCCATTTCAATGCATTTTATTTTTTGTATTAGTATTTAAATAGATTGGGCTTACAATTTAATCATTTATTTCTTTATTCATTTTATTTATGATTTTTTTGCCACACCCAATTGACGAAACAATTTATTGTTGAATTTGTGTTGTGGCATTTATTAGTCTGGTTGTTTGATGAGAAAGATGAAATGTAGTTGCAATAAATACTTTAAGAATTCATCCAACTGAAGCAGTGGATGAATATTATTCTGTTGCACGTAACTAAGGAAACACTGATGACGACACGGTTTGATCTTTGGTAAACCCAACAGCGGAAAGGTGCATTTCATTCCTGCCCACATATAGAGATCGAATATTCAAGCAGTTTATTAATTTTCTACATCTGAATATAAAAATATTTCAGCTTGATTTTTAGTTAAATCAAAAAAGGAATGAACGAATGATACACGGATTGTCTTTGCAAATTAAAACCAATTAACTTCTCAACTTTTTAAAAATGCAAGAAAAACCTGAAATAAGCATTTTAGAATATGAAGTGGCTGCTGCTTAATTTTGCAAGCTGACAACATTTTATGCATTTTAACAGCAGTTGTAGTTTGATGGCCGAAACGCTTTACCACCTTTAAAATCAGTTTAGCTCTGGAAGTCCCACCTCTTGCCAGGGTCACATGACTTCCTCCAGGTCACAGAAATCATTCTGAGGGCTTGGAAGCTGTAGGGACAGGTGCCTACAAAGAGAAAAAAACAGGTGTTAGAGCACATCTATGGCATTTGTATATGCATGTCTTTAGTTGTTTGCTTTTTTACCACTCACCTCATTTTTAGGGGACGTTTCAGAAGAGGATTTGACATTAGCAGGCTTGGAGTCCCGAGCTGGGGACTCAGGTTTTTCAGGTTCGTCTCCATCCTAAACAATGACAAGCCAGATATTTATACAACCTAGCTGAACACAGTTGTGGGACAGAGCTATATTAGGCTAAGATGCCTTGTTTTAAAGTCAAAATATTTTTGACTAATATATATCAGATTATTTGCATGTCCAGAGAAAATAGCCCCGTTTCAGAATTGTGGCAGCTAACGTTAATATAACTCAAGTCAGGCAGCGAGGACAAAGCTAATATTGTCAAGTTCAACTAAATCACTTCAGTCGTGCGTTTTTCTGGAAACCACTTACTTTAGAGGTACCGGATTCAGATTTCCTCTGTCTGCGCCGACTGAACTGTCTGCAGGGTTTCCGGGACTGCTCATCTGTCTGCTCCCCATTGGTCTGGTCCTCTTTAGGGGGTGACTCTTGCTCTTCTGCAGGGGCTACCGTCTGTTGAGCCTCTCCAGGGGGTGGCCGGGGCTGGAACGGCCTAGGCATCACAGAAGAGAATTTTGCATTTGCATAAAATACAATAAACAAGCACAGGCTCTCTTGCATGTTTAAGGCAATGAAATTGAAGACCTCTGAAGGAATCATGCAAATTAATAGTCAAGTCACCTTTATTTATATATTATTTATATAGCACTTCACAGTAACAAACAGGAAAATAACATTCAATGATGCAAACTTCATCAAATATGAGAAATTCTGCTGAAAGTCAGTTCAGTGGGTAAAGTTCATCAATAATGAAAATAGTTCAATTCAGCTATAAGCAGCTCTACAAAAGACAATGTCATTATTCAGCTGGAGTCAGTTCAGTGTTGATTTAATTCCGTTACCAAAAAGCAAAAATTTACCAGAACACATTTAGAAATGGTGATTAGAGCTGGTCAAACAGGCATTATAAATTAAATAAAATAAATAAAATTGTATTCAAGAGTAAATATTTCTCAAGACTTTTTCCAGCCTTAAATACACTTCAAAATTTAGGGCATTTTAATATTTGACCCTACTCCTTATTTCCATTCAAATGACCACCACTGTGACTTTGACTCAAGAAAACACTGTCCATTTCCAGTCTCTAATCAGAGCCCGGATGTATAAAACTTCCCAGAAATGCTCTTAAGAATCGAGTCTTAAGCTTTGACTTAAGTGTCAGAATGCTTAGTAAAAAGTAGGACTTGTCTAAGAGTAAGAGACGTTTATAAAGAAGCTAATAGCAACTTTCAGTAAAGTCTAAGACTAATTCTTAAGTGTTAACTGAAGTGGCACTTAAGTGTTGTGAACTAAGGACAACAATGATGTCAACCCAAAATGGCCACCCTCAACCTCTGAATCAGCCAATAGTGAGGCTGGAAGGGTGAAGTCACAGCAGCATGACACCATTTCATGCAATTATAATAAAATCAATTTATTAAGACACTGGAACTTTAATATATATATATATTTTAAATTGCTTTGCACGAATTAGTATTAATGCTGTGGAATCCTTTTTTATTGATGCATGTCTAATTTACAGTTTGAGCAATGATGTGAACAGGAGTTCCATCAGCGCCTCCAACAAACTCCAGGGAAGCTTGCAATCCTCAAAAGTGGCTTGCTTTTGCCACATGGTTTGAAGATCAGTTGGAAAGTCAATGAACTGCCATACAGTAGAGGCCAAAAAGTGTTGGAAAATTTACATCTTCACCCTTTATCCAAATATTATTAAAAATGTGTTAAAGATTGTACGCTTATTGAGTAGTTGTGCTTGGAGTTAATTGTTATATTTGTGAAAAAGCAATGAAACATCCCAAATCATGCAAAGAAATTATGAACGCCTGCTAAAATAAGAGAGAATCAGTGACATTAACGGATTATGTTGTCAATGTATTCTTTTTGCTGTGAGCTTTTTTGTTTTTCTAAAACCTGTAGCTGTAGTTGACCTTTTGACAAATAATTTTGTCAGAAAAATACCTTCACTAAGTTTAGGGTTTTGTTCTTCCTTCATGTTTTAAAATAAAAATGTATAATTGAGATATATATATATATATAAACTCATATTTTGATGGTTTAAGCGAACTTGTCCAGAGGTTTTTGGTTTTAATGACCTTACATCACTTTTGGCCACAACTGTATGTTTGGTGTGGTTAGTGCCACATCAGTGCCATTTCAGACCCTGCTTACTGTGGACTGATAGGCCCAAGTCATCACCAATGCACTGTTGCATTTTTCCAGTAGCCAAAAAAAGTCAGTATTACTTTCATTACTGCTGTCAGAGCATTGACTTGTTGAGTGGGAGACGTTATTAGAAGTATACATTTCTTACAACGTCAGTTACAAAAAGAATACCTTTACGATCAAGCCTGTATTGATTTATCAACTCCCTGTCATCATATAACTAATGCATTATTTGTTGGAAAGTGTGCAGTCTCTTCCTCTACGCTGCAATCTTGTTACTCCAAGGTTAGGATACCTCTCCAGCACTCTTAAATAATTTAGGAGCTGAGACCAATTCTTAACACATGAGCCTTTACGAATTGGACTTAGAATATTGACACGCAGACTAAAATTTGACTCTAAGAATGAATTTTACTCTGAGCAGCTTTATACATACGGCCCCAAGTATGATACGGCCCCAAGAGGTGATATGAACCTTCGAAATCGAGGTCTGAACCTGCGAGGTGGCGGCCTCTGCTGGGCACCATCTACTTCCTCATTCTTCTCGGCTGTTTCTCCCTAGAGCGGAGACAGAAAACTGCAAAACTCACTGACCAGTTGTGTGCAGTAATAAACAAAATGACCTAAAGTTTAAAGGCTTAATATGTTGAATATTGAACACAATCTAGCTCATGTACTCTATGAAATGTCACCAGGGCCTATAAAATTCACTATCAATGTTTAAAAAATACAGTTAATCTAAGGTAGGGCAGACCTTCAGATAAAAAGCATTCAAATGACTTCACCTCGCCTTGTGGTGGAACAGGTCTCTTGCGTGGACGCTGGCGCCGAGGACGTGGCCGAGGGGCTCCTTTCTCTTCGCTACCCTCTCCCTCAGTTGTGGGATCAGTTGGAGCATCCCCAGCTTCTCCAGCTTTCTCCTCTCCTTCAGCAGGACGTGCATTGCGAGGGTAAAAGCGCCTACGAAATCTGCGTTTATTGGGGGCGTATCGGCTGCCTTTGACTGGTACACCCCCTGGACCGGTCACATTCGCTGCCTCTGAGCCCTAAAGCAAATGCTTAGTTTTAGAGTGAAAAATTGAGCAATAAAACTCACTATATCCCTATAACAATATTTTGATTGATGCAGAACCACTTACTTTAGCTGCTTCGACAACGTCAAACTCGACAACCTCACCATCCCCCACGCTTCTAAGGAACTTTCTTGGGTTATTCTTTTTTATTGCTGTCTGCTCAAAGGGAAAAGGCACATCCTTAGCATAAAATTTATTTTCAATCAGTGATGGATGGGTGAAGTTGTCAAGTCAAACCATTTCAAAATTAATGTTGATATCTTAGGAGCACTTGAAATCCAGGATTTCTGTATAGGTGATGCATATTGGTATGTTTTCTTTTTTGTAAATGTCATTTAAACTTACTAGGCAAGAATGTCATGTTTGCATTTAACATCTTAGCCATTCATCTGTTCAGAAGACAGACTAGTGGCATTACTCCACCAAAAAATATATAAAATTAACTTTAAAGGTTGCAATGCATTTATAAAGTAAACATTACCTGATGAACAAATACATCTTCTTTAGTATCATTTCTGTGGAACAAAAAGGGAATTAAATTTTAAACAGACTAAGACAACATATTTGATATTGTGAAGAAAAAGAAAAAACAACAACCTGATAATTCAAATGCTTGCTATACAATTATACATAGAGGGGGTCCAGAAACCTGAGATCACTTTGAAATCTGGGCTTTCATTCTTTAAACCTGGAAATAACGTTTTAGAATTTAAAATAAATGTCAAATGCCTGCACTAGTGGTCTCAGACGTTTGGACCCCACCGTATTTGATCCAGCAGACTGTGTATTTGTGCATACAGTTAATCTGACCAGTGAGGAGTCCTTTCAGCATTATGAACCTACCTATTGATAAAGCCATATCCATTGCGCACATTGAACCATTTCACAGTTCCTTGCACACCTGTTGCTGCAACAGATCATAAAAATAATGCATCACCATCTATTTAGTTATTTTGAGTGGTTGGTGTGTTCTGACAGGATTCGTATGCTCAAGCAAAGCCCGGTAAACAGACTCATTGGAACACTGTGGGCAACGTGTGAGAATTATTAACTATAAACTTTGAAACCTTTCAACCACTTAATTCGTCCAGACACTGGTCAGACATAAAGGGAGACGAAAACACGAGTTTTTGGCTCGATGAGTTCTCACTAGATCTAGGCGAAACATTGTAAAGTATGGCTAATAATGTAAAGCTTTTACCTAACGACATGCAACACACCTGCAGTTAAATCCCTCCCACATAAAGCACATGGTAACAGCGCGCAGAAATGTAAGTCAACGCACTTTCACTGTGTAAACAGCCAAACGCTGAACCTGCTTCAAATATGACCAACTTTAGATCATACCAGACATACTACAATTTCTCTTTGTGTAGTTACAGAAACAGAATATTAAATCCCAACGACTAACGAGAGGATCAGACCGCCCAGTGAAGAGTAACTCGGGAGTCCCAAAGAGGAACCATGTGCTAAAAAGTATCGACATTTATCGATAGTATTCATGCAAATTCGCAAGTGTGAAATAAACTATTTCCGTAGGCTACGCCTCAAAAATAAAACAATTTTATGAAAAACGATAGCCTACTGTCGAAAGTTCAAGCAAAACACAAGCTCAGAATAAACAGCTGATCAATATGAAAAGCTAATTTTTCTGAATTCTAAAGCCTGTCAGTCGCGTCTCATTCCATAAACATGACGTGTTCATTATTACGATTTGTAATGTGTATTAAATAAATGTATTATTGTCGCCAAAGCCACTGAACCCCTACCGATGACTTTTCTCTCGGGCTGAGGTTGCTCAGACGCCTCTGTGTCGCTCATCTTCTCTCTCTGGATTTAACCCCCTCCCTCCAACTCACCAAACTTTGAGCTACTTGAGCGGCCACCTCAAACTTTTTATCCCGATTCTCTGTCAGAAAGGACTCAGCCTGGATTTAATTGGTCTTCAAGCGACCAATCCGCGAGTTCTATCTTCATTCTCGCGTGATTAATTGGGAGTCAGCGCTAGCGCTTATGTCTCGCGGATAGACTGTAAAAACATAGGTCTCGCGCGAAAACCAACGTGTTCCTCTGACACTTTATTACGATTTTTGAAAGAATTATTGATAACAACATGCTAATGTTTTCTATACGATTGTGTCATAAATCAAAATGTCATAATCCAGCTTCAGTCAGTCTGTATAATGCCTCCTCTTCTGTCACACCTGTAAGAGGAAGCACAACACTTCTAAACTTATGTTCTTGCACAGCCTATATTCAGTAAAATATTCAAATTTATAAATATAGGCTATCTATCTATCTATCTATCTATCTATCTATCTATCTATCTATCTATCTATCTATCTATCTATCTATCAAAAAATTAATATTGTGTAATGGTGACATGAAATACCAGTTTCTCTAGAAGATTAAGTGCAGCTGTGTGTTGATAGAAAATCAGACAAATCTCAAATAGCCTATAGCCTGGTGATTTGATGAGATATCATAGTTTAATATCATTGTGCCTGGTTATGGCCCCCCCCCCCCCCCCCCCCCCCCCCCCCCCCCCCCCCCCCCCCCCCCCCATTAGGCCTTGCACAAGCCATTCTACACATAGGTCACAAGATTCAAGTTTCACTCGACTATTTTTATCTAAATGACTTGCCAAGACTGTGTGAGTGCCATGCATTTGGTCATATTCTTCCGACACCTTATAATTTTATTGGACAATCGTTATTTTATTCACTAGTTTTATTCTCTGGTTTCTGAATAGGATTTTAAATAAACAACAACAACTGTAAAACCCTGGTTGCAACCATGTTAAAAGATATGAAAAATTAAGAATAAAGAGTATCTATCCTTACTCATGTGTTTGCATCATGAACGAGAGAAATCCAGACTAAAGTCACACGCAGACATACAACATTTTAACTATGTAGTAAACAAAAGATGTGAAGATAAATATTTGTGTAGATCTTTATTTTTTATATTTAGAGTTACTAGTCTCTCCTGACTGACTCTTCAGTCGCACTCTGCACCCTCACCAGTGTTGCCTTATCATTCTGGCAATAGACATTCTGATCTCACCTTTCACCAGTAAAAAATAAGTATAATCAGATTAAGGCGATTAATTATGTAGAGAGGCATATTTGACTGCTCTGAGAGGTTGGTCATACTTTATTGTGATATATAAACCAAGGTCTTGCTGGACAGTATATGACCCAATTAAGCCCTACTGGTACTGCACAATCTGACTGCAAATCTGAGATCTTTCCCAAAATATTGAACTACTGAACCCAGAGAACCACACGTCACGGCAGTTTCAAGACAGCTGCATTAGGCCAACTGTCTCAGACCGGAAGTTAAGGTGGAGATAGCCTCATTAAGGTTAGTGCATTTGCTAGGGATGGATGGAGCTTATAGTTGTTGTAGTGAAGTAAGGGTTATGGATGGGGACGGGTTAGATGATTGTCAGGTCTGCTCTGTCTCGCGTAGCCAGACCTTACTGACTCACAGTTCGTTTTGTTCAGCCTCATGTTTAGGGATGTGTAATGTCAATGTCCCTACAATAACAGATTGGCATGTAAAACTCTTGTACGTATTTTAAAGAGTCTATGCCGCAAACTTCACATAATTTGAAAATCCAGCATTTAGTTGATCCTGATAAGCGCTCATTGCCACAGTTGTAAACCCGACAGCTTTCTTCCTCCATGAGGAGGTTTGGCATCACAGCAGGTTTGTTTCAGGTGGACCGTTAGAATTCCTGTTGAAAATCTTGTAGAATTTAACCAATCAGATGACGACTTCGAAACTCCTGAAGTGTTTCCAATTTTGTGTGCCATATCTGCATCAGACGTTCAGCCAACGGTTCGTGGGTGCATGTGTGACGTTTGAGGCTGAGACAGCTCTGCCCTATAACTTCCGTTGTGAGACTGCCTGCCTGCCGTGGCTGTCCTGTCACATGGCGCTGAGGCATTGCACTTAGACATATATCCATCTTGCATCATTGCCTATTAAAAGTGTCGGTGTATTCTGAATTTAGTTTTTGAAAGAAGAGAGAGAGAGAGGGAGGGGGGGAGAGAGAGAGAGAGGGAGGGGGGGAGAGAGAGAGGGAGGGGGGATAGAGAGAGAGGGGGGAGAGAGAGAGAGAGGGAGGGAGGGAGAGAGAGAGAGGGAGGGAGAGAGAGAGGGAGGGAGGGAGAGAGAGAGAGGGAGGGAGAGAGAGAGAGAGAGGGAGGGAGAGGGAGGGAGAGAGGGAGGAGAGGGAGGGAGAGAGGGAGGGAGGGAGAGAGGGAGGGAGGGAGAGAGGGAGGGAGAGAGGGAGG